>NW_017307296.1:94835-107920 GCF_000935625.1 Nanorana parkeri
GGAGCTGGGAGCATGCACACACAGGTGGCTCCATGGGTCCCTGTAAGGGGACGGAGCCACCTGTAGATAGGATCCTGAGAGGCAAAATGTTTCACCGCAGGGATTAAAAGCAGCCACAGAACAAAAAGGGACAGGTGGGGGGGGTCTCCCTCTCTTCATTCATTTTTTATTATTAAGGTTTAATATCACTTTAAATTTTACCATATAAGATTAACTAAGCCTTGATTCAAGGTTGCTAGATCACTGCTAGGCAACCTTGGCATGCCAGACGTCGTGGAACTACAAGTCCCATGAGACACTGCAAAACTGAATGCCACATGCATGACTCCCAGAGGCATAATGGTATTTGTAGTTTCAACACATCTGGCATGCCCAGGTTGATTATTATTAAGGTTTAATATCACTTTAAATTTTACCATATAAGATTAACTAAGCCTTGATTCAAGGTTGCTAGATCACTGCTAGGCAACCTTGGCATGCCAGACGTCGTGGAACTACAAGTCCCATGAGACACTGCAAAACTGAATGCCACATGCATGACTCCCAGAGGCATAATGGTATTTGTAGTTTCAACACATCTGGCATGCCCAGGTTGATTACTCGTGTGCTAGATATTATATAAGATTGTGAATAAGTTACATTTTGCAGCCTATACTATGTATTCAATAAAAATAAAAGGGACCCGGTGCCGATTTATGGACACTCACCTTTCGTGCATTCTGGTGAAAGTATTTTGACACTGCATGATCCTTTACCGGTGGCGTGAGCTTGTCAAGCACTTCCACAGACTCCACAGGACCGCAACAACTGAATATTCTGGATAAATATTTCTAGAAAAATATAGAAACTGCGTGAGACCAAAAATGTTCTGCTCAATCCCTCCCATGACAGGATTAGGGTATGTACAACTCATGTCTCCTTCTCTAAGGGTCCCCACACACCTTACGATTATCGTACGATAATCGCGGGAAATCCCGTGATCGCAAGGTGTGTGGAATCCACACACTTACGGACATGTTCGAAAACCCGCCGAGCATCGTACGATGTTCGGCGGGTTTGTGGCATGTCCGTACGGCATTGTGGTCATCGGAAGCCCGCCCCCTCAGGGGGCGTGGCTTGCGATCATCGCAAGTACGATCTGCCTATGCAACATAGGCAGATCGTACGTTTTTTTAAGTACCTTACAACCATCGCAAGACAGAAGTCTTGCGATGGTTGTAAGGTGTGTGCCCAGCCTTATTCTGGTGAGTGATAGAACTATCCTCATCATGCATCCATCTATGAGCATTATATCTTCAAGGCTAGCTGTAAGATTCAGGCACGTAGGTGATCATATAGGGAGCTGGGTTACTAATGAGAGTGGGAGCAGTAGGGAATCTTAGAAAAGAAAAGCCAGTCCTGTGTTTGAGCACCCAGCACACTACTAGGTTTAGTGAAGATGCGAAGGAGCCAAGCTCAGAGGTGGCAGCCCTACATGTTACTGCCCCCTCCACATCTGGGAAAGGAACACATTTAGTAGGGATGGTGAGGGTAACACCGGAAGGTCTAGACCAGGGGTAGCTAAACTTCAGCTTCCCCAGTTGTGGGGAAAATACAAATCCCATCATGCAGCTAGGACTCATGTCTGTCTGGGTAGCCACACTGCAAGGGTTAACAAAAGTTCTTCCTTAAAGTGTATACATAGGCAAAACGTTTCCTTTAGTTTTGCATAGCGTAGGGAAGAGATAAAACCCTCTGCCAGGTTTTACCATCTGTGTGCCACTGGGAAAAGTTTCCCTTCACTTCCTGTTCCAGACACACAACAGAAAGGGGAATTCCCCTCTTAGCCCTCGTTCACACCTGAACGTTTTGTAGCGCGTTCTACGCTCGACGAACGCTCTACAAAACGCTCAAAAATATAAATCCCATTGTAGTCAATGGTCTCGTTCCCACCTTGGCGTATTTCCGCCCGTCCCTAACGCGCTACAAAACGGCCCACGCCTGAAAAGGTACAGGTACTACTTTGGGCTGTTTTGTTGCGCGTTTCCATTGGGATACAGCCACGGTAAAAAAACGCGCGACAGACGCGCATATGCAATACGTCTAGGTGTGAACGAGACCTTAGGCAGTTGTTCCTGGAACAGGAAAATATCCCCAGAACAAGTATTCCAGTTGAAAGGTTTTCCTTGTCTCTTGTTTTGGGGACAGCGCTGAACTTTTGGATTTCCCTTCACTGTACTTCTCAGTGACAACTGTCATCCTTACAGGGTGTGCATCTCCTCACTGGGGGCACAGACACCATTGAAAAGACGTTTCTTTCCATAACTGAATAAAAGGTGATCTATTCTAGACTGCAAGTTGAAGGAAAGGATTTCCCCGATTATAATATTCTCTGGAATCTTTCCTGTGTCATGCACAACACAGGGGGGACATAGGGAGCCGCATGCATGGTGATATACTTGGTCTAGCCGGGATCATGGATGAGGTGAGTATATCTCTGTTATTTTAGCTCCCTACACATAGCGAACACTTCAAAAGAGAACTATGGAGGTAACCTTTTTATCCCATAGTTCTCTTTAGTGTCACCGGAGGACATATACAAACATCCTCCCATGACCCAAAGCTCAGTGTACAGCTCGCGGTATACTGAGAGTGCCGCAGCCGGGACGGATCCCGACAATACTGTTGAGACCCGCCCAACAGATAGGCAGAGCCAGCTGTGCCCGCCCCCTCCCGGTCCGTTCCTCCACTCAGCGCTGGAGGATCGGAGAGGGGGCAATCCCTGCGGGTAGTGGTGACTGACAGTCACCGGTCTCGGCAGGGAGTTGATCGGGAAGTGAGCGAGCGACGGTATGTGTTCGCTCACTTGCTGATCTATAGAACCGACCTGTGAAAATTTCAAAGTCACACATCGGCTCTAACTATGAGGATGAGTGGAAATCACTCACCTCATAGTTCTCCTTTAACCCCTACAGGGGTAAGGGGGGGGGGTAGCCCCACTGCAAGGGTTAAGATTTTATTTGCTCAGAGTTCCTCCTTACAGTCACAATCAGTTCCTTACCTCTGTGCAGTATGCCGGAATGTTAATGACAAATAAAGTACGATTCTGCACTTGCGTCGTATCCGCTTGGCCCCTAACTTTGTGCTCTCTGGCATACAAGTAGTGCTGAGAACTCTGCTCCGCTGTGAACTTCACCCGAATCCCTGTATGAAACATAAAATGCGTTTAGTGACATCAAACTCATAATATTGCTGAAGGAATTTCCTCCCGGGGTCAGGAGCAATTTATTGAGTACTAAGCACCCCCGTGAGCTGGAGGTATCATCATATGTGTCACCTGCCCCTAGCTGATTGACAGGAGTGTATGTACTATGCTGCAAGTGGCAGATATATTGGGGATGGAACAGACCTGTGCCATTTATGGCCCACGGGCTGTACCTGACCCTTTTGCCTGTGGGCCAGACATGGGCCGATCACCGGCCTGCACTTGTTTATGACTGGCTGACAATGGATATGCCGCCTCCGAGGCCGGTGCATCCACTGTAAGACATAGCTTGTGCAGGTCTTTTCTCCACTATGACAATCTAAGGGCTCGCTCACACTTGGTTCACTGAACTGCATTGATGGTCTGCATTTGTTTTGCAGGGCAAAGCACACATTGCATGTTAGCATGCCCCATGTGCTGTTGTGTACACAATGAAATGAAGTGATAGCTTAATGAAAAACACTGCAATGCGTCATGACAACGCACTGCAGCACGCATACCATACCGGGCGGCTGATGGTGACAATGGACATTCACAGGCTCCATTCACACCTTTGCGCAGTGTTTTGGGATGCTGCGGGGCCTTTAACTCTTAAAGGTACCCCAACACACTTTGCGAAAACGCATGTTTAAGCGCGTGGTGACGACTTTCCATGCCATGTGCCATTTTTGGTGCTCTGAGGAGCCCATTCGTATGAATGAATACGCTGAAACCTGAAATCATACTCGCAGCCAATGAATAGTATGAGAGCAGTTTATCAGAACTGGAGCAGTTGCCCATAGTAACCAATCAGCTTCTCTCTTTCATTTTCAAAGCTTAACTGAACAAACTGAAGAGAGAAGCTGATTGGCTACTATGGGCAACTTCTCCAGTACTGATAACTTCCCCCCTGCATGTCCCGATGTAATGGGGAGCACAGGGTGACCATATAAAGAGACACGTGGGTCATTACCTTTGTACCCAGCAGGGGCCGCGCACTCCTGTTTCGGCATTGCGGCTCTGGAAGTTATATTCTCTCAGAAGTGATGTTCATGGAAGACCATGCAAGCATTCTGCGCCTGCGTGCGCGTCCCCGACACTGGCACGACTACACACTGCGCATGCGCACTTTGTTCTGCTCAGCATGGTTCCGAACATGTGGTTGAGTTGATGGTCACATGACCCAATACAGCCCCTCCTCTGCCACGCCCCCAGGAACGTCACTCAGGCGCTTTAGCTACAGCGAGGAAACCCGCTGCAGCTGCATGAGTGGCCACTAGACGGCGATAATGTCAGAACCAACTCAATAGATATAGATGGGATCTGATTCTTCATTATGTGTGGTGGGGGACTAACGGGCCCAGCACCTCCTACAAACAAAAGGCTCTCAAACCTCCATAAGCTTCAGCTTTCCCCCAGCAGAGCTGTACAGGGCAGGGGAACTACAAGTGGCAGCCAAACTGCTGTCCTGGCTAAAGTGTACTGACACACAGGCTGCACAGCCTCATTGGTTGCTAGGGCACTGTCAGCTGCACAGAACTTATGGCTGCTAGGGGGGGCATTACTTGCTG
Source organism: Nanorana parkeri (assembly GCF_000935625.1). Taxonomy (NCBI): domain Eukaryota; kingdom Metazoa; phylum Chordata; class Amphibia; order Anura; family Dicroglossidae; genus Nanorana; species Nanorana parkeri. The sequence continues at coordinate 99,630 of NW_017307296.1, forward strand.
ACAGCACCCTAGCAACCAAGGACACTGTGCAACTGACATTGCTCTAGCAACCCATGACACTTGTGTGGCAGGGAGCACCCTAGCAACCAATGACACTGTGCAGCTGACAGCACATTAGCAACCAAAGGCATTGTGCAACTGGCAGCGCTCTAGCAACCAATGACACTGTGCAAGTGACAGCGCCCTAGCAACCAATAACGTTGTGCAGCGGACTGTGTCCTATCAACCAACGACAGTGTGCAGCTGATAGCATACTAGCAACCTCTCTACATCAACTTAGAGTTGGTCTCAATCCCTTTACCCTATCTACAAACTGGCCGTATTCTTTCTGAATTTGTCGCAGCCATAGGAGCTTATTCCGGAAGTGGCGTGAATAATAGCTACCTATATCTGTCGCATGTTTCAGAACTCTTATGAACCAAGGCTTTCAGGACCAGGGCGCCGGAGGTTTTCCTGAAACATCCTGACAGAAAAGTGTAGTCAACCCTGCCAAGCATGGAGTGGAAAACTCCATGCTTGGCATCTAATTGGGGTAATTTCCCTTCACTTCCTGTCCTGGAGGATCAACAAAAAGTAAGGGGAAATCCCCTGGTTGTCACTCGAAACAGGCGTCCCCATTGCAAAATTCCCCATCTATTCCTGTTCTGGTGACTACCTTAAAATTTTGATTTCTGTCTTGGCGATAATGGTCACCAGTACAAATAGAGAAGAGGAACCTTCCCAGCCAGGACACAGACAGCAATACAAACCCGACTGGAGTTCTAAACCTTCCTTTACTCTATGCCTGCACTCATGACGGGAAGCCAATTTGCCATGCCTGCACCCATTAGGGTTGCCACCTTTTCTTAAAGCGAAACCCGAACACTCTAGCGACACGTGGACATATTTTTTTGGGAGAATGAGTCGCAGCTTATTCATATGTAAAAGGCACCACCCATTAATATGTAAATATCACAGTTGAGACTATTTAGTGGGGGGCCAGTAGCATCTATCTTAATTTTGGTTGCCCCTGTCTACCTGACACCTTGTGTCCGGGTTTCTGCTGCCATGAAACCCGGACACAGCATTCAAAACCCGAACTGTCCAGGTGAATCCTGGACAGGTGGCAACCCTAGCACCCATGACGGGAAGCCAACCTGCCGTGCCTGCACCCATGACGGGAAGCCAAACCTGAAATGTGGCCTTGAAGCCCTATTGCTGCATCTATTTTTACCAGGGATTCTTGCGGCCAGGGTGATATCCCAGGAACACAATTGGGGAAAGAGTTGTCACTAGGGTTGCCACCTGTCCAGGATTCACCCGGACAGTCCGGGTTTTGAATGCTGTGTCCGGGTTTCATGGCAGCAGAAACCCGGACACAAGATGTCAGGCAGACAGAGGCAACCAAAATTAAGATAGGGACTACTGGCCCCCCATTGAAAATAGTCTCAACTGTGATATTTACATATGAATGGGTGGCGCTATTTACATATGTATAAGCCGCGGCTCATTCTCCCCCAAAAATGTCTGCGTGTCGCTAGAGTGTTCGGGTTTCACTTGAAGAAAAGGTGGCAACCCTAGTTGTCACCCCATAACAGGAAGTGCTCCAACAATGACCTTCATGGGAAATTATTCTCTTAATAAAAACTGCACATTAAAAAGTGACAAATTCTTCTGAAATGACGTGACCGTGTTGAGGTTTTATGACATTTTACTGGCTGCTTTTAGATCCTATTGATTAGATTATGCTGAGCGCGTATACTGTCTATAACGCCCGTTGAATCAGGAACAAGGTAGCCGTGCTTTGTAGTGCTATAAAAACTTTTTCTTGGCGAGTCGTAAACTTTTTGCAGACTACTGGAAAGGTAGTCATGTGACTGGTGAGATCAAGGTCGAGTATTTGTATGTATCTGGTGCAAAGTACAGGCAGGCAGTCGAAGTTGCATTCTGAGTTTTGAGGTTACAGAATTGTATCTGTGTCCCAGATAGTTAGAGGAAGACACAGGTAGGTGGGAGGGTTGTAGCAACGAGCAGATAAAAAGAGGAAATCACCATCAACGCTCCGCAGAGCTCCACAGCAATCAGAGATGAAGGTAGGTCCCTCAGAACTGGTACATGGCTATTGCTGCTGATTACAATCCTGACTTTGGACCCGAATACCTTCTGTCCATCTCTCTATCACCATCGCCTCTCATTCCTAACAATCATTTTTTGGATACTTATAAATATGTACAATTTAACTACTGACTGTGTTTTAGATCTGTATAGATACATGTATGTTACCAGTAGAGTTTCTTAAAGGACCAGTCCACTCAAAATTTGAGATTTTAGTTATGAAGCTGAATTGGGTGGGCTGAGTCAGTCCCCGGCTTGGACCCCAACAGTGAGATTTCTGTGCCATAACTTTTGATTCTGTTCATGTGTACCTAGGAGTTTTGACTGATTCAGTTCCTCCTCTTTCATTCTACAAAATGGAAAATATATTTTAAAAATTCAGCAGGGATGGTGGGAGCCCCTCATAATGGGTGCAGCAGGTTGCAGACTTGGGGTGTCAGAGCAGGGGTAGTGAGAGCCCCTCAAAATGGCCACAGTAGGTGTGCAGACCGAGGAACTCAGTGCAGGGGTGGTAGGAGCCCCTCATAATGGCCACAGTAGGTATTCAGACCGAGGAACTCAGTGAAGGGATGGAGGGAGTCCCTCATAATAGGCACACAGGTGTATAGACCCTGGAATTCAGTACATGGGTGATGGGAGCACCTCATAATGGGCACAGCAAGTGTGCAGACTTGGGAACTCAGAACAGTGGTGCCGGGAGTCCTTCATAATGAGTGCAACAGGGATGCAGACTTGGGAACTCAGTCCAGTGATGGTGGGAACCTCATAAACAGGGCAAAGCATTTGTGTAGACCTGGAAACTTAGCACAGGGATGGTGGAAACCCCTTATAATGGGAACAGCAAGTGTGCAGACTTGGGATCTCAGCACTGGGGTGGTGGGAACAGTCATAATGGGCATAGCAGGTGTGTAGACCCTGGAACTCAGCAAAGGGGTGGTGGGAGTCCCTCAAAATGGGCACAACATGTTTGCAGACCTGGGAACTCAGCACAGGGTTGTGGGAGCCCCTCATAATGGGCACAGCAAGTGTGCAGACCTTGGAACTCAGCACGGGTTGGCGGGTGTCCTTCACAATTGGTGCAGCAAGTGTACAGACTCAGCACAGGGATGGAGGGAACCCCTTATATTGGTCACAGCAGGTGTACAGAGCCAGGAACTTAGCATAGGGATGGAGGGAATCCATTATAATGGGTACAGCAGATGTGCAGAGCCGGGAACTCAGCACAGAGATGGTGAGAAGCCCCTGTTTATGGGCATAGGAGATGTGCAGACCCGGAAATTCAGCACAGGGATGGAGGGAATCCCTTATAATGGACACAGCAGAAGTGCAGACTGGGAAACTCAGTGCACGGATGGCAGGAACCCCTCATAATGGGCACAGTAGGCGTGCAGACCCAGGACTCAGCTTGCTAGATGATGAAGCTGTCAGGGAGCGTAATACTCCAGCATCTACCAAACACTAAAATATCAGTGCTCACCTCGGAGGACTTGCCCATTAACAGTTTGTCCTCCATGAAAAATGATTGCTTCCTATCATTAATACAGAAAAGGAAGAGGAGTGATATTGCCCACACGACAACCAGACCAATGTTTGCTGTGATTTTCTAACTTATGCTATGCACACAGATAACTTGACGGCTCTTAAAATGTGATATTTAAAGAACGTTCATTTGTTTATTAAAAAACCTGTAAAATTTTAGTAAAGCATTTCTGACAACAGACTGACTTCTCCAGAAAAATTGATCTGCAGTGCCGGTGTCTTTTTGCTGGTTTCCTCTTTTTATGAATGATCTTGTTTATTTAGAGATCAGGTTCAATAGGAAGGCACATTTCCTGTCCCCGGGCACGTTGTCTTGATATTATCTGGTACCTTCCCATGTGCTTTCTGCAAACAGATATTTTTTTCAGTAGAGATTTTATATTTACTTTTTTAAATCGGTGCCAAGTAGCGCTCAGGGGGAAATCATCCACCAGCTCTCCCGTTAGGGTCTATAGTCAGCTTTCCTGGACTGGAGTTGTATATGTTTTTTTTAGTGTGCAAACCATTTGCAAGCTTCAATCAGGTTACTTGTCTTGCATCTAATTTGTCCCTAGTATGTGTGTGTGTTTGCATATGAGATAGAGACCATAGATTGAAAGCTCTTTGGGGGGGCGGAGGGGAGGCAGTGACTGATGTGAATACACAGCATGTAAAGTGCTACATTAATGAATGGCACTATATAAATACTTGAAATAAATAAAGAAATACATCTGCCTTTAGAGTTTCAAAGAGCCTGCTTGAAGCTTGCCTAATGGTTTGCAAAGAGTTCAGCTTAAAAAAACCATCAGAGATTATTATTATTAATAATAATAATTTAAACAATTTACAAAATGATATCTCCATAGATTGCTACACTTCTGTTCTGGATGTCAAACACGGCAGGAAGACCACTTTCTTTTATTCATTTTTTATTCTTTACAACTTACTAATCACACAATTGTACAGTGGGCTGTAGATTTAATAATTTAGGAAGGGTTCCATGAGACACAAACATTATTTCCAGGGTCCCTCTTAAAAAGGTACGGCTGATCTAAAGGGATAAGGATATAAAGAAGAAGAAAGGAAAAGGGAAAGCTATATACAGTAGTACCTTGGTTTACGAGCTTAATTCGTTCCGGAAGCATGCTTGTAATCCAAAGCGATTGTATATCAAAGCGAGTTTCCCCATAGGGAATAATGGAAATTCAGATGATTCGTTCCACAACCCAAAAATATTCATATAAAAATGATTACAATACTTTACTGTAATATAATACTGTACAAAATATAAAGAAAAATAAACCAATTACCGGTACCTTCGTGGCTGGTGTGAGGGGGACAAGAGAGAGGAGGATTATTGTGTAGGACAACTTTCACTATCACTAACGGAATCACTGCTATCTCTAGACTCAATGGAATCTTTTTCATTTCGTGAAACTTTAACAAGGAATCTATCCAATGTGACATTGCATTGTCGTTAAACAGACTCATCGCTAGCACTGCTACAGCCTTATTCTGTGGAGCTTTTCTACAAAATTTTGCTCTTATTGCAAGACATTGCTTGTGTATCAAGGCAAACTTTTTCAGAAATGTTTGCTTGTTTTGCAAAATACTCTCAAACCAAGTTACTTGTAAACCAAGGTATTACTATATACGGTGAGAGTGTGTGCCTTGTCACATAGCAGAGGGGAAAGCAATGTTGGATAAATACATTGGATATAAGAGAAAAGTGTGTGTTGTCATATAGTGGAGGAGGAAGTAGTGCTTGATCAGTAATCTGTATATAAGGTGACAGATTGTGAAATGTCAGATAGTGCAGGAGGAAGCAGGACTGAAACAGTAAGCTGTTTATAAGGTGACAGTGTGTGTGTTTTATTTATTACAGGTATTTATTTAGCGCCAATAATTCACGCAGCACTTTACATAGTTGCACATTCACATCAGTCCCTGCCCTCGAGGAACTTGCAATCTAAGGTCCCTATCTCACATGCATACATATGAGGGAAAATTTAGACCGGAGCCAATTAACCTTCTAGCATGTCTTCAGAGTGTGGAAGGAAACTGGAGTCCCTGGAGGAAACCCACGCAAGCACAGGGAGAACATGCAAATTTCCCTTCAGATAGTGTCCTGACCGGGATACGAACTGGGGACTGCAAAGCAGAAGTGCTAGTTTTGTCAGATAGTGGAGGAGGAAGCCATGCTGGATCAGTAGGATCAGTAAGCTCTATATAAGATAACAAGGTGTGCTATGTCAGATAGTGGAGGTGGAAGCGGTACTGGATCAGTAAGCTGAATGTAAGGTGACAGAGCATGCCTCATTGTCAGATGGTGGATGAGGAAGCTGTGCTGGATCAGTAAGCTGAATGTAAGGTGACGGAGCATGCCTCATTGTCAGATAGTGGAGGAGGAAGCTGTGCTGGATCAGTAAGCTGTATATAAGACAGTGTGTGCCTTCCTTGTCAGACATTAGAGGAGGAAGCAGAGCTCCATTGGTAATTATATATAAGATGACAGCAGGTGCCATGCGAAAGAGTTTTGGTGAAAGCAATACTGGATCAGAATAAAAAAAAAAAAAAAACAGTGTTGAGGAGTTTTCCAGAAAAGTAACCATACATGTTAAAGATGCATTTCAAGATTTGAAGGGTCAGAGAGTGCAGAATGACATGTAAAAGCCCCACAGAAGAGGAGAACCCCATGAAAAGTATTAAAGGAAAAACCGCGAAGAAGTAACTGGAGGAGGAAGAAGGTCAGGGGCAAAGTGGAGACTGCTTTTCGGTGCGCCTGGCAATTATCAAAGAGGCTTCAAGGAGCCCCATAGAACAGAAGACCAGGGTCATAATACTTTCTGTAGACAATGTTCTTCGATTCAGCGGTCAGTCCATTATCACAACTTGCTAGAAATTTTAGTTCCTCAGCATTGAGGGAACTGCACGTTACCCAACAACAAGTGTAAAGGTTACTGGTGTCACTCAGAGATTAGAAATGTATCTCATGGAAACTTGCAGGAAGTCAGAAAATAATAAATTCTTTTGTGAAATTCTTTATATCTTAGATTTCTTTCCTTGGCTGCAGTTCCTTGTTGCAGTTTCCTCTTCTACTCATTTTTGGAATATCCCGCCCTAGCAGCGAGCATAAATACGACCGATAGATAAACAAGACCGATAAGACTGAACATTCATATCTGAGTTTCCTCAATTGCTGTATATATATTGAGCCAAAAGGGCAAATAGATATAGAAAGCATCTCATACAGTATTAGCAGAGCGAGAGTAAGGGGTGCAGTTATAAATCAGCTGTGGTTTATAATGATAGCCATAGACAAGAGATGGCGGGTGGGAGATTGGACCACCACATGGACTCTTTAGAATCATACAATGGGTTTGCGTTGGATCTGATCTAAACATTAAAACAATGGCAGCTTGTAGAAATGAATGAACTGGAAGATTTGTATTGGATCGCAGGAGGTAAATACACACGTTACACTCTATTTTAATCCAGTTTTCCACCGGTTTGATCTTATGATACACTATATGGCCAACGATATGTGGACACCGCTCCAAATGATTGAGTTGAGGTGTTTCCAGTGAAGGGTAATGTTAAAGTGGAACTGTGACCTTAAACGAAAAAACAGCCTGCAGGAAATAGTTTTTTATTACAGAAGAGACATACTATGTCTCTCTTAATAAAGGATTCTTACCTTCCTTCTTGCAATCTTTTTTTACACTGCGCATGTGCAGCTCATTTCAGTATTTCGGCCTCTGTTGGGATGAATTCACTTTTCTGCTAATGCTCAGGAATTATGTGATCCCGAATCGGCCAATCGAGATGGCGGAAGACCCCGGAGAAGATGTAGGCACCTGCGAGGAAACTTCATGGCTGGAGCAGAGGTGAGTATGGACTTTAGTTCTGCCTTAATGTAACAGGCTACAAAATCATTTGGTTTTAGGCAATTGTGCTCCTCCAACCTTGTGGTTGGACAGCTTGGTTAAGGTTCTTTTCTGTTCCAGCATGACTGTGCCCCTGTGCACAAATCCATCTCCATAAAAGCATGGATTGATGAGTTTGGCATTGAGGAACACGAGTGTCCTGGACCTGCCCAGAGCCCTGACCTCAACCCTACTGACCAGCTTTGGGATGCTTCAGAATGCTTTTTGTGAGCCAGGTCTTCTCCTTCACCATCAGTACCTGACCTGAGATATGCTCTTTTGGCTGAATGGGCACACATTCCCACGGACACCCTTCAAAATCTTGTGAAAAGAGTTGAGGCTAATATAGCCACAAAGGGAGGTGGGGGTAACAACTCCTAACTAACACCCGTGATTTTGGAATAGGGTGTGTAAGAATCTCATATAAATGTGATCGTCAGTGTTCACAAACCTTTGACTGTATAGTGTATCTTAATTTTGTTTTCTATCATTCGGCCTGTACTTAGTAGATTTTATATTATAGAGCCTGGCCATCACAGTGTGTGTGTGTGACATCTGCAGAGAGACCATTGCTTCAATACAGAGAGCAAAGGTCTTGCATGCTGGCAGGGGAAAAACTTTTCTACTCATTGAATTTCAAACAGCCTGTTTGGTTGATTCTTCAATTGAAATTCCGTCTCACCAGCCAACACTATGACTCTATGGCACTATGTCTTACTTATTGGGCACACATATTTCCCCCCCCCCCCCCCC
>NW_017307296.1:108522-131700 GCF_000935625.1 Nanorana parkeri
TACTGTATGGTCACCCCTCTTTCCCCCCCCCCCTCCCCCATCATCAATTGAAACCCCAATGTCTCCTATAAGCCTATTTAAGCATCATCAGAATATTCTAAGCCATGTAGGAGCCGCTTTGGGGGCAAAACCCAGCCCTGCATGTTACCATATTCTGCTGTTTTCTTTGGAGATAAATCAGTTTGAAAAATCTTTCCATTCTGAATATGACATCAATACGTGATGCCAGGCACTGAGATTCTTTCCTCTCAGAATGATTCAGTATTGCTCTTGGCTTGACACACACCTTCCCCTCTCAGCTGTCACAGGAGTTCCAGCACAGTGCTGTGCTCGAACTCTTGTATTGGAGGTGACAGGTTCCATAAAGAGAACTCCTGAATGCCCTTCTGGTCTGGGAGCCGAGTTGTCATAATACAGACCTAAAGGGTATGTTATCAATCTTTTCTCTCATGTCACTTTGCTGCATTGAAAATTTGTTTGTAAATACGACCACATCCGAAATTAACGGAAATTCGAATCCCGAACCGAATGGACTTTTGCACCCGAATAACGAAAAACGAGATAACGAAAAATCCAAAATAAAACAAATCAATTTTTTTGCCGGTTTACATGTCCAAAACCTATACATTTTTAAAATGTAACTAAACCAAAGAACAAAAATGTGATATATTGCAGCTTCCCCACCCTCAGATGTGGTCTGCAATAGTTTTGAATAGGAGAAGCTCATTGTTAGGGTCTACATAAACTTTAAGTGTCTTCCTTAAATATAGTCTCTGCCTGAAGAATAGGCAGAAATGACAGGTCCCCTTTTATTTCTGAGCATGTCTCCGTGTACAGGGTAGCAGCTTGTGTTAGATTTTTATGGTGCAGTAAACATGAACTTTCAGAGAGACTTTGATTTACTAGACTTTCGTGTTTTTCCCCTTCTTCTGTCTTCTCTCGCAGGAGTAAAGATGCTTCGCTTATGCAAGTATGCCGCGTTCAGATATGGGAGCTCCGCCTTCCACATGGAGCATCATTTGCATATTTAATTTATTCACAATGACAGGGTCTGACGGTAAGACAAGTTTATCATCATAAATAGGAACCTTCCGTATCGCTGGTCCTGAGATTTTTTAACGGTGGACAGCAGGGCAGGCACAAAAGACACAAATGCTGCTCCGTAATCATTCAATGTATTTTTAAATGCAAGCGGTGTAAGTACCTGAATCTGATTTGGTTTCAGCCTCCTGCAGTCCCTGTAGAAGCAGCACACATATTCAGTACAAAACTGTCATTTGTGCTGCAGTGCTCATGTCCTAACAAAGGACTCCTGATAGGAGGAGAGAGCAGAGCTATAAACTCATCAGTCTTCTGCTTCCCCTGTTCAGTCATAGGCTGGGGGCGGGGCAAGACCTGTGGGTGTTACTGAATGGTAGCGGAGAAGAATCAGGTCTTCTGCCCTTCCAGACAGGTCTTTGCTGAGCGAGCTGCAGAACTGTAATTACAAATCCTTTGGCAGGTTAAACAGCTCCCATCTATGTATTGCATCTGTGTATTTAGCGGTTCGACTCTTTGAGCTTCTGAGTGGTGAAGGGTGAATGCCTCTGACAGTCATCCACCCAGGTAAGCTTCAAGACCATCTTTACTGAAGGTGGATTTCTGCAGTGAGGAGGTAGGGACTGAGCATAGGTCACTGAGTACCATTGGCTGGTGGGGTTGGCTTTCGGCAGACACGACCACTATGCCCTTACTCAATGACAATGTCTCTTTATGCCTGCTGTCCGGTCTGGTCCGGTCCGAACAAAATAGTGCTTACAGCATTTTGTTCGGACCCGACCGCAGGCATAATGTGCCTTGCGATCCCGTGCGACCAATCGCATTGCGGCCAGTGGGCGTGGCTAGGGTGCCATTCAATTCAATGGACCGCCGCACTCCCTCCTGCCCCACAACATACTGAGCCCACCGCAAAGCGATCCAGTGCGTTCTGGCCAAAAGCAGGCTGGTATCTGGTGTGAACGAGGCCCAAGGCTTAAGATGCAAATTTAAAGCGTATCTAAACCTAAAGCCAAACATTGAATTTATTGCAGCTTACCAGTCCTTAGATATTGGGTCTACATTAGCTTTTTTTCGGGCTATGAAGATTTTTCAGCAAGTACTGATTGTTGATCTTGCCAGGACGGCAATGCAGATGAACAGAGGCAGCCATGTTCCATGAAATCCATTCTGTGTGACAACCATGGCTGCCCCCTGGAGAAATAAGTGTACCCACAAATGTCGTTTGCAGGATTGCCAGTAGGAATGAACTCGGGTTTGGGCTGAGCTTGAGTTCCTCCAGACCTGGAAGAAAGCTGTCAGTGCTGGCCCAATTAGCTGCAGCCAGGGCATTCCCTGCCCCGCAGCTGCACATAAACACAGGGGTTGGATGCTGGTGACATCATTGACCTTATATGGCCATATTAGGTAAAGGCCACTGGCCAAATATAGTCATGTGGCCATATAAGGTCGATGATGTCACCAGCTTACCGCCCCTTTGTTTACGTGCAGGGAATGCCCCGGACATAACTGATTGAGCCGGCACCGACAGCTCACTTCCAGCCTCAAATAAACTCAAATTCATCCTGAGCTACCAGGTTAAAAAAAATTATGTGACAACTACCTATAAGGACTGGTAAGCTGCAAAATATTCCTAGCAGTATTTTCCAACTCAAATACTTCTTCTATATATAAAAATATATCTTTCATTCCTGCAGGTTTATATATCCAGAATGGAGATATCATATTTAAACCAGGCCCTGTGGTGCCGAAAGGATCAGATGTCTTGGTGATATGCACATTGACCAAGGACCCCTGCAATGGGAGGGGATCGTTTGTGATTGATATAGACAGCAATAGCAGGAAACCGGATTGGATGAACCAAACGTTTTCCTCCATGCTGCTGCCCAATGTCAGAAGGCAACTCAGCGTTGACTGTTACTTGAAATGTGGCATGAGGCATGTCATAGAAACGGCAATCTTATATGTAGGAAGTAAGTGTCTGTGTGTGCGTAGTCCATACACATTAGTCCAACCCAACATTCTAAGAAAAGAAAGAAGTATAGTTATGTGTATGTATTGTATCAGTGGCTACAATATCTTACATTTCTTTCACTATCTGCAACTAGGGATGCACCGATACCGTTTTTTCAGTATTGAGTACGAGTATCGATATTTTGCTTTCGGTACTTGCCGATAGCGTTGCTTCCGCTGGCATGGAGCCGGCTTCCCGGGCAATCAGGAAGCCAAAAAATCGGCTTCCCAGCCAATCAGCATCAAGCTGGCTTCCCGGCCAAACAGTCAGTCAGGCGGCAAGTAAAGACCCGCCTTCCTGATTGTCCAGAAAGCCGGCTCCATGCTGATTGGCTGAAAAGCTGGCTTTCCACTCAATCAGCATCGAGCTGGCTGTTTGACCGGCTCCATGCTAATTGGCCCGGGAAGCCGGCCTCCCAGCCAGTCAGCAAGGAGCCAGCTGTTCAGCCGGCTCCATGCTGATTGGCCGGGAAGCCGGCTTCCCAGCCAACCAGCAAGGAGTCGGCTGTTAGGCCGGCTTGATGCTGATTGCCCATGAAGCCGGCTCTATGTTCCCCTACAGCACTGCCGGTCAGAGGAAATTTTCCTCTGGCCGGAAGTTCCGGTATCGGGGAAGGCATCAGAGCACTTGGATGTGTAGGAGTACTCGCCCAAATACTCTGTATCGGCACCGATATCGATACTAGTAACGGTGCATCCCTATCTGCAACCAGTGGGGTAACTATAGCTATAGCAGTCAATGCAACTGCAGTGGGCCTGGGGGTGCAAGGGGGCCCCATTAGAACGGGTGGTTAAAGAACATAGAAAATAAACAAGTGTGGGGATAGCCCCTCTGCAAGGGTTATGATACATTTTGCCTGAAGTTCTGCTTTAATCTGCTGTAATCTGTTTCCCTTTTAGATCCTCCTGATCAACCTTCAAATATATCATGTTCTCTGGGAGAATTATCATCTGAGATGACATGTATGTGGGATACAGGACAGGAAACCGAACTGAACACAGTCTATGATGTGCGCATTATTAAGTGAGTCCTTTTCATATCTTATTTTCATTTGGAATGGTTACATTGAAGCTTTCTACAAAATATTGTCCAAAGCGCTACTGCCCTGCTTGGATAAGGGTAGTCACAAATTACAATAGATGTGGTGGATCATACACAATAATAGATGTCATGAAAGGAAGGAATCACTCACTGTTGGATGGTCTGTTAGAGGCCGTAAGGTGGCGTTGCGATGCTGGAATGCGATGGCGATCTGCCCTGGAACAGCTGAGAGAGTGTTGGAATGCCATGCCATGCCCCAGCAGCAGCAGGTCAGAGGAGTTGGGAGGAGGTACAGGGAAAGGGACCCAGGCGACCAGCCCACCTGAGGCCCTGCAGAGCCCACCATAGAGAGTCTCAGATGGGCTGTGCAGGATCTATGGTGAGCTCTGCAGGGTCTCAGGTAAGCCCAGAGTCCAGTGCGTTACTAAGCCCAGAGTCCAGTGCGTTACTAAGCACAGAGTCCAGTGCGTTACTAAGCACAGAGTCCAGTGCGTTACTAAGCACCGAGTCCAGTGTGTTACTAAGCCCAGAGCGTTGCTAAGCCCAGAGTCCAGTACGTTACTAAGCCCACATATACCTATATACATGCTATACATTGCATGAAGGTGAAAAACGATATATTCAGTGTTATCTTCATTTTAGATGTCAAGAGGGTTTTGTGGCTCCCGGAGTTTTATTTTCTGTGGAAAACGGGTCCAAATGGCTCTTTGAGTGTTTAAGGTTGCTGACCCCAGAGCTAGACAGACGAGGTTATAATATCACCTTTCTAACCTTTCTTTGCCCAAATCATACGATAGCAACACTCCATGTGCTGATGTACAAAATACTGCTGGTGACCAGTTTAACCAGTTCAGTTAATACCTGTTACACCTCTTATGGACCAGAGCAATGTTTACATATCTGTTGTGGGCCTGTTAATCTGGCGATAACTTTGTCGTTACTAAAGTGATATGAAAGTCAATTTTTTTTTTAAAGCTTTTTAAAATGCTGATGAAATCTCTTACATTAGACGCTGCTCCTTGATGTTTAAAAGTTTTAAAGGGTTATTCACAAAGCTAGCCGAATGCCAGATAGCCAGATGTTGGGTCGGCTGAGTCGAACTCCTTCTGCACTTCGGCTCAGCCAAACATGCACAGCATGTTCGGCTGAACCGAGGCAAGCCGATGTACGGCTGACTTCAGCCGATGTACAGCTGAAATAAGCCGTACAAGGCTGAAGTGAATAGCCGAAGTGAATAGCTGAATAGCTGAAGTGAATAGCTGAAGTGAACAGCGTTCTGTTCACTTCACTTCGCTTATTCACTCGGCTGCCTTCAGCAGCTTTGTGAATAACCCTCCTTAGTTTCCTTCAGAATCAGCTGGTCCCCTGAGCACTGGTCTTGATATCCTGTAGTAGGGTGGCTCCTTTGCCTTGCAGTGTCCTATGTTGCCACCCTTCTGCATGCTAGTAAGCTCCAGTAAGTAGGGGGGAATTGATCAAAACTGGAGCAGATGTGCATGGCAACCAATCAGCTTCTCTCTTTCATTTTCAAATCTTAACTGAACAAACTGAAGAGAGAAGCTGATTGGTTACCATGCACATCTGCTCCAGTTTTGATAAATTCCAAACATACAGGCACAGCAAGGCACACAACTCCCCTGTCCGCTGTTTCTCTTTCCTCCTCCAAGCTAGTACATGGACAGCTGCTGTAGACTGCTCTGTCTAATCTTGTACTGGACAGGGTGTTCAGAGAAGCCGAGCTGAGAGAGTTGGAGCTGTTCACGAACATGAAGACTATAAGGCCCCGTTCACACTTAGCGATTTATCCTGCTGTCGCGGGTCGTGCGTCGCTACAGCAGGACCCTTTTTGGAGCTGATTTAGCCGCGATTCAAGCTTGCTCAATGCAAGCATTTGCGCGATATCGCGCAAATCGCAAATCACGCGACAAACGCGCGATTTGCGAATCGCCAAGTGTGAATGGGGCCTAAGTGCTTGGGTTAAAATAAAATTTAAAAAAAAGAAATACTTTGCTGGGCGATGTACGTTTCTTTGATCTCGATTTATTATTGTAAAAAAGTATGAGAGTTTAATTCTAGTTTATGATAACAAAGCAATACATACATTGGGGGGTATGATTTACTAAAACTGGAGCAGGCAGAAACTGAAGCACATGTGCATAGTAACCAATCAGATTCTTTCTTCAGCTTGTTCAGTCAAGCTTTGAAAATCAAAGCTGGAAGCCGATTGGTTGCCATTCACAGTTGCTCCAGATTTTGTCAGACTAAGTTGCCCATACACCTTGCGATCATCGGACGAAACCTTTCATCAGATGATTGAACCGTCATACGATTTTCGTACGGCGGGCCCACTTCCTTCACCGATTATCGCAAGGTTCAATCAGCCTGTAGTGAAGAAAAAAAAAACACCTGGACGAATTGCGGTAATCGACCGCGCCTATTTTTGTTTGCGCATGAGCAATGTTAATTCGTACGAATTTTGACGCACAGAAACACCACCAACCATGCGAGAATCGTACGATCGATCCAAGTTTTTAAACCTGCTGGTTAGTCAAAAGTCGATCGATTGTACAGTATTTGCGGTTGTACACTGCCCATCAACCTTACAAATATCGGACGAAAGCGCGATCGCATACGGAAATCGGCCGATAAATCGTAAGGTGTATGGGCAGCTTTAGTAAAATTCCCCACGTTGTTTTTCGGAGACAATCCTGAATTTGTTTTGCCAATACTGTCTTGCAAAATAGATTTTATTTCCTGTGTAATCTATAGACAAAACACATTGATGGGAATTTATCAAAACTGGAGCAGGCAAAACCTGGAGCAGGTGTGCATGGCAACCAATCAGCTTCTCTCTTTCATTTTCAAATCTTAACTGATCAAACTGAAGAGAGAAGCTGATTGGTTGCCATGCACATCTGCTCGAGGTTTTGTCTGCACCAGTTTTGATACATTCCCCCCTTTGTTACCTTGTATTTACTCTGCAACACTTGCAGACAATGTGCAAGTGTCATTGTACACAGGAGTGGATTCATTTGTACCTGGCAGACCACAGGGGAGCAAATAAGAGAAGTCCGTTGTCAGGGTCTCTACACATGCTGTGTCTACGCATTTCAGCCTCCGCAGTTTGATGACATTGGGTTTACTTTAAATAACAGCGGGGACATGCCAGGCAAAGTAGTAAAAAGAAAGTAATTTTTGCTAAAACGCTGCCACTTATCTGCTTCCTGTTAACCCCATTATCACTTCCCCACCGTAGATTGGTGCCATTGTCATCCCCTGATCTGATCAACCAAGATAAAGTGTGCCAGTAAAAGGCTCGGGCTTCCTCTCACCCTGCCAAATATGAATCACTCGGGCGAAGATTAGCGAGTGAAACCGAAAAGCGCCGGTCATATATTTCATATATTTACATATATATATATATAGGTGCTGTTTATGATTTCGCTTACATTAGCAACCATGAATGGCAAGAAGGCTGATTAATGTGATATGACAGTTACTGTTATTTTATATTATGGCCAGGGCTGTTCTAGGCAGACTTGCCTTGTGTTAGGGCGCAGCAAGAATGTGGGGGCAACTATAGCAGAGACTTAGTAAAATAGACTTTTTTGAGGATCTGTTTGTCAGTGGATTGCTTTGAAATAAAGGGCTGAGTGTCTATCTTAGCACTCCACATATAAATGGGTTCCAATAGTTGTAAGAATTAGAACTGCAGAGTGTTGATCCGGGGAACATTTGATTGCCTTGGGGGAATCAAAAGGGAAATTTTCCCCTAGATCAAATCAGACCTTAGGGTCTAAGGGCCTTCCTCTGAATCAAACTGACCTCAATGGACCAGTCTCTGGTCAGTATACACCCAGTATATTTTTTTCAACCCAACTATGTAACTCCATTAATTACACAGAATATGTTCTCACTAACAAGTACATGATACTTTCCCTTTTAACTCCTTAACGCTGGCCGTATGCATATATTTGGCAGCACAGCGATGGGCTTTATGCCAGGTTGCCACATGTTTGCATATGGCTGCCATTTCTGTTTTGTGCTGGCAGAGTGCTCAATCGCATGCTCCCAATGCTGTCACCATGCTGATACCAACAGCTCCCGCTCACATAGTGAGGATCGGGTTCCCGATCATGTGACAGGCAATCCACAGTGATCACATGATCGGGAAGCTAATATAACACTCCGGCCGTTACGATCCCTTGAAGGGCTGACTCTAACAAGAAGAAACAGTGTAAGTAGTATTAAAGGAGAACTATGGGGTCAGGACTTTTCCCCATAGTTCTCCTGAGGTTAACGGGTGGACACAAACTAGCGTCCTCCCGTCACCCAGAGCTACAGCTCGCGGTATACTGAGACGCCGCAGCCGGGACGGATCCCGACATTGCTGTCGAGATCCACCCAGCTGAGTGATTGACAGCTGGCTCTGCCTATCTAGAGGCAGAGCCAGCTGTACCCGCCACTTCCCCCGTTTGTTCCGCCAGTCAGCGCTGGAGGATCGGAGCGGGGAAGGGGGAATCCCTGCAGGGAGCCGTGAGTGACAGTCACGCCTCTCTGCAGGGATAGATCGAGAAGTGAGCGAGCAACGCTATGTGTTCACTCACTTCCTGATCTATTGAGCCGACCTGTGAGAGTTTCATTGTCACAGGTCGGCTAGAACTATGAGGCTGGGTGATTTTCACTCGCCTCATAGTTCTCCTTTAAACTCCCAATCTTTTTTTTTCCCCAATATTTAATCCAAATCAAACAGATACACATTTAGATATACATTGATATATACATTTCCCACCAAAGCATTTCTTTACATTCTTGCCCAAAGACAGTCATCATGTTTCAGAACAGCTCCAACTCTCTCAGCTTCACTTCCCTGAGCTTCCTATACAGTACAAGATCACAATGGACAGCTCAGTCTACAGCGACTGTTCATCAATTAGCATGGAGAAGCAAGGAGGAGAGGGGAGCAGGGGGGAGGGAATTGTCTAGTCTTGCTGTGCCTGTGTGTTTGTGGAGACGCACACAGCTTGCTAGCACACACATCGGGTGGCCCCATAGGACCCTGCAAGGAAAAGGAGTCACCCTAAAGCAGGCTATCAGGACCAGTGCTCGGGGGACCAGCTGATTCCACAGGAATATAAAACTTTCCAACATCAACAATCATTATTCATTGTAAGGATTTAATCAGCATTTGAAGTAGCTTAAAAAAAAATGTGACTTGAATATCACTTTCATGACGCAAGCTATAATTGTATGTTATGACCTTTCTAGTAGCACTGCATGCTGATGCATTGAGCTCCTCTATAGCCGGAGAGCCGACCCTCTCACTTCACACCCACAGCTTGGCCCAGATATTGCTCTTTTTTTTTTCTCACTCAGCAGTTTGTAAAGTCATTTTGGCACACTCTGGAACCATGATGCGGTAAAGGTGCAATTGCCTAATTTGGTGACATCGGTTTAATCCTCCGTAGCTGCCCCCTGATGTGGTCGCACACACACACAGCCACTGCGAAACCATATCAGCGTTAACCATGATGAAATTCTTATATGTCGGAACAGCGGGCTTCTGGTGCCCCAGTTACATGTTCATGAACTCAGACTGGAGGGGAAAGAACTGACAGTCAGTGGCCTCCCTTTTTATCTTCTTCAAGCGGCATTTTAAAATTTAAAGGTCACACTTTAAGGTTTCGGCACTTTGCGTTTTTTAATAAACGTCTTGCGTGTTGAATTGTTGCATGAGACATCCTAGTTTGTCGCAGCGCATGTCAAATATACTATTATGTCTCGGCACATATAGTTTATTTGGCGCAGAGTAGAATGCGTAACCGCCTTGCGTCATCATCCGCTACTGCACACCTCTATTGCCACAATTATTGAAAAACTTGTTTTCTGGTGCAGATTGGGAGACTTTTGTGCAAAAAGTTGCACTTGGCATTCTTGTCAGAAGTGATGTACTCAGGGCTGTAGGAAGGGCGAGGAGAGTGTGGGACTCACCTTGGGTGCAGCTCTGCTATGGCTTGCACAGGGCGCAATGGCAGGCGGCCAACACGGGGCGGCAGGGATTAGAGGAGCGGAATAGCCTGCAGCTTTTCCCCAGATTCCCGCTGCTCTCCCCGTCTGCACGGGCAGAGGCAGCGGGGATCAGAGGGATCCCCGCCCAGCTCTTAGCAACCTGGGGTACTCCTGCTGGCGTCGCACCCAGCTCCTGGCAACCAGGGATGTCACTGGTTGCCAGGAGCTGGGTGGGACACCGGCCAGAGTGTCCCTGGTTGCTAAGAACCAGGTGGGGAGATGTGTATGGAAGAAAGGTAGGGAGAGAAAAAAAGTCAGTTGTCACTGTGGGTTGGTGGACTTTTGGTGACCCACAAAGTGGCACCCCTCCCTCTTCAATTGGCGCCCAGGGCATGTGCAATATGTGCCATACTCTAGATCTGCCACTGGTTGCAGTCACAATACGAGACTCAGTAGCATGCATAAAATTAACTGCTCTCAACCTTCCTACATATGTTTTAAAATGTGGACAATGTCGCTACTGATGAATGCCTGACAAGGAATACAAATTTGAAACAAAAAGCCACACGAGGCAAAGTAAGTTGTGATGGCAAAGGGCTTCCAGACAACACCGTAGCTATGCTAATGTCCATGATAATGTTTTTATGTAATATTGTAAATCAAAACAGGTCGCCAATCACATCTCTGTAGTCTTTTGCCAATTAGCTGAGCAGTATAGGATATCCTATGCTCCTTGACTCCATCTAGTGGACATAATGCGCTGCGAATCTTGTTTGCAATACGAATGTTTTATAAAAAAGATCCCTAACTTACACTAGTGCCATTCAAACTATGCTGTAAGCCCAACTTCGGGGCTCTGTGCCCCTCCACCCATTGACAAGCCTCCTTGTTGACTCCACTGGCAGTACTTTTGGCTTTTGTCTTCCTTACCGGAGGCACTAATAGGATTGCACCTGAAATGTGATCACGAAAATATGACACAGAAGGCGAAAATATAGATGTCAAAATTGTGTCAAAAATCCGAGAATTCACACTTCTGGAAATCAGGAATTACAGAAATGTTAGGATTGTATTCCTTTCATTGTGCAACAAATGTGTGAAATGTGCTCATTGCAACTCATCAAATGATCATTTTCCTGTCTCTGGTATAAGCAAGAAAATAAAAGTGAAAGCAGGCTGGTAGCTGAGCGTATCACAGACAGTTCACACTTTAGGTGTGCTGGGTCAGAAGAAAACTAACCAGAGTTATGCTTCAGTTTGCAGAGCGGGGAGCCGCACACAGAGCAGAGGAAACGCGGCTCTGTACAAATCACAGTCAACCCAACGCAAGATACAATGTTCCATATTCAGATTACAGCAAGGAACCAGCTGAATTACTCTGTATCAGACGTCGTGCTGGTCCGCTTGTCGGATATAGGTATGAGCTGTGCGAATGTTCTACATGGAGTTCTCATATATTATTCAATAAGGATGACCTTTTATAGCGACATATCCTTCAAAGACTTCATTCACTGCATTCCCAGTGATGTCACCGGTCTCTAGTGAATGGATAGGCTGCATTCTCAGTGATGTCACCGGTCTCTAGTGAATGGATAGGCTGCATTCTCAGTGATGTCACCAGTCTCTAGTGAATGGATAGGCTGCATTCTCAGTGATGTCACCAGTCTCTAGTGAATGGAGAGGCTGCATGCTTAGTGATGTCACTGCTCTCTAGTGAATGGATAGGCTGCATTCTCAGTGATGTCACCGGTCTCTAGTAAATGGATAGGTTGCATTCTCAGTGATGTCACTGGTCTCTAGTAAATGGATAGGTTGCATTCTCAGTGATGTCACTGGTCTCTAGTGAATGGATAGGCTGCATTCTCAGTGATGTCACCGGTCTCTAGTGAATGGATAGGCTGCATTCTCAGTGATGTCACCGGTCTCTAGTGAATGGATAGGCTGCATTCTCAGTGATGTCACCGGTCTCTAGTGAATGGATAGGCTGCATTCTCAGTGATGTCACCGGTCTCTAGTGAATGGATAGGCTGCATTCTCAGTGATGTCACCGGTCTCTAGTGAATGGATAGGCTGCATTCTCAGTGATGTCACCGGTCTCTAGTGAATGGATAGGCTGCATTCTCAGTGATGTCACCGGTCTCTAGTGAATGGATAGGCTGCATTCTCAGTGATGTCACCGGTCTCTAGTGAATGGATAGGCTGCATTCTCAGTGATGTCACCGGTCTCTAGTGAATGGATAGGCTGCATTCTCAGTGATGTCACCGGTCTCTAGTGAATGGATAGGCTGCATTCTCAGTGATGTCACCGGTCTCTAGTGAATGGATAGGCTGCATTCTCAGTGATGTCACCGGTCTCTAGTGAATGGATAGGCTGCATTCTCAGTGATGTCACCGGTCTCTAGTGAATGGATAGGCTGCATTCTCAGTGATGTCACCGGTCTCTAGTGAATGGATAGGCTGCATTCTCAGTGATGTCACCGGTCTCTAGTGAATGGATAGGCTGCATTCTCAGTGATGTCACCGGTCTCTAGTGAATGGATAGGCTGCATTCTCAGTGATGTCACCGGTCTCTAGTGAATGGATAGGCTGCATTCTCAGTGATGTCACCGGTCTCTAGTGAATGGATAGGCTGCATTCTCAGTGATGTCATCGCTCTCTAGTGAATGGATAGGCTGCATACTCAGTGATGTCACCTGTCTCTAGTGAAGGGATAGGCTGCATTCTCAGTGATGTCATCCGTCTCTAGTGAAGGGATAGACTGCATTCTTCAGCATGGATTCTGGAGTGATTGGAGATTAAACACATTACAGGACAGGGAAGAGTATGGATGAATCTTCACCAGGAGCATGTTATCTGTAGTCCAGGCTGGATTCTGGTTGTTGATACAAGTTGCAGATTTTACATTGTGATGTATGTTGTGAATTATATAAAAATATTCGGACAAGTAAAACAACTTACACAATTGTATTGTATTCTATTATCGGTATTTACCTTTTTGGCTGAGTTGTGCTTTCTATTCTTTTCATACACATGACATGATGACACCTTTAATATTTCACAGTGATTCCCATCACACCTGTAATCAGTAAAATCCAACATCTGCAATCAACTTTCATAATTTCCATCAGCTGGAGGAACCAGACATCGGAGAGACGGAGCTACTGTGAAGTCCAATATAAAACTCCAACAGACCCATCATGGAAGACAGTACGTAGAGCTCTCATCATGTTCAGCTCTGTATTGGCTGCCTGTGTGGCTCCTTTAAGGTCCATTCACACTCGGCTGTTTCGATTATCATTTTACTGCAGGAGAAGGAGTTAAACCTAGTAGACCCAATTATTCTTATTATGTGCTTAGTTTACATCTGGTCACTGCATGTTTTTGGAAAATATGTATTTTCTTTTTATAATTCATGACAGAAAAAAAAGCAGGATCAGAGGGGAGATCTTCCAATGGGGACAACTTTCTAAGAAGGGATTTCCTTAAAGGAGAACTATGGGGTTAAGGCTTTTCCCCATAGTTCTCCTTAGGGTAGCGGGAGGACACAAACTAGCGTCCTCCCGTCACCCTAGGCTCAGTATACCGCAAGCTACTGCTGATACCACAAGCTATACTGAGACGCCGCAGCTGAAGCGGATCCCGACAATTATGCCGGGATCCGCCCAGCTGCGTGACTGACAGCTGGCTCTGCCTATCTAGAGGCAGAGCCGTGACAGGATCGAGAGGTGAGCGAACGCCGGTATGTGTTCGCTCACCTCCCGATCTACTGAGCCGACCTGTGACAGTCTCATTGTCACAGGTCGGCTAGAACTATGAGGTGAGTGAAAAGCACTCACCTCATAGTTCTCCTTTAACATTGCAAAGCTATCCTCTCACTTACTATTGAGTCAACAGGACATTTGATGATTTCCTCTAATTTCCTGTGTAGAATCCCATCAGATTTTTATTTCTGAACGTAAGAAAAGCAATAATAGAACCACAGCAGTGGCCATGGGATTCAAGAAGATTTTTTTTACTCATGATTTAAGACAACACAAGATAGAACAGGTGGCACTTTTCAAAAGGGTCCCTCTTCATCAGGGCTGTGAAAGCTGTATGGAGAAGAATGGTGGGACTCTAGCAATTAGACATGTAAGCTGCAGAAAAACTCGGTTCCGTTCGGATATTTCGCTATTTCGGAATTTGGGATTCGGATCCGAAATTCAATTCAGCTTCAGGACGAAATCCGAATTTCGTTAGTTTTGGATGAGTTTACGAATATTAGTTGCAAGCAAAACAGAAAACCACATACAGATATCAATACTAGAGCTGAATCTCCTAGACCCGAATGGCATTCGGGTCTGGGAGCCATATGCATATATTACTAAAGCTGAGGCTCCCAGACCCGGATGGCATTCAGGATCCGAATTTCTAAATGGCATTCGGGATCCGAATTTCTGAATTGCATTCGGAAATTCGGATCCCGAATGCAATTCGGATCCCGAATGCAATTCGGGTCTAGAAGCCTGAGCTTTAGTATTATATGTATATACTGAACACGAATTTGCCGTAACGAAAATTCGTGTTCAGACCCATTCGAATGCATTAAACCAAAAAACACATCTGATTTGGCCAGAAAAGTCACATGTCCGATTCAGTTTCGTTTTTTAAACAAAATTTCGGACGGGATCTGAAATTCGGATTCGGACACATTCGAATGCATTGGGATTCGTATGTGTCCGAATGTCCGAATTTTGGAAAATGCGTCCGAATTTTGATTCAGAACGAAACGAATCGCACATGTCCACCAGGAATTCAGGAGATACATTCGCTCTATTCTTTCAGATTGAAGGCTACAGCAGCTGATGAGCTCTCAGTTTCACTCGTCGAGCTGCTTGGTCGAAATTGACCTAAAATTCGACTTTTCTCTCTTTGTTTTCTTCCGGTAGATCAGGGGTGGGCAACTTAAACTCAACTTTAACTACAAATCCCAACATGCCTTTGCCTCTGGGAGTCATGCCTGTAACTGTCAGTCTTGCAAAGCCTCATGGGACTTGTAGCTTCCCAGACCACCCAAGATGGTTGAAAGAACGGAAATCCAATTAAAAAAGGGGCAGGCCAAGGACAGTTAGACTGGAGAGTAAAACGCTAGATAATGCGGACGTCCTCCAGCCAGGAAGTAAGCCGGGCTCCAGTGGCGTAACAATCACCATGGCGACCTAGGCGGCCGCTATGGGACCCGGGGCACAGGGGGGCCCGGCCAGGACATCCCACTGATGCCGTGCGGGCCGCCTGGGTCGCTATAGCATCTCCTGCTGCTGGCTGTCACTGGCGGCTGTGAGGAGGAATGTGCCGCTATTCACATGTGCAGCGGCGTGTTCCTCCTCACAGCCGCTGCTGAGTCGGTGAAAACCAGCAGCTCCCGTCGTCGGCAGCGATGGAGGAGGTGGGGGCCCAGCGATGAAGGAGGCAGGGCTTAGTGATGGGGAGGTGGTGCCTAGTGACGGAGGAGGCGGGTCAAGTCAGCGATCGTGGAGGAGAAGGAGGCGGACAGAGGATCGGGGCAGACAGGAAAGAGGGCTTGACCGCCCACCTGAGACCCTGCAGAGCCCCCACCATAGAGAGTCTATGGTGGGCTCTGCAGGGTCACCCTCAGGTGGGCTGTTTGGGTTATCAGGTGGGCTTAACTAGAATTCACAGGGCCCCATAAAAAATTTACAGGGGCCTGTGATTTCTAGTTACACCCCTGCCAGGCTCTCCCTGGCTTGCTGCAGCTTCTGATGCACATTGTGAGAAGCTTCCAGTGTGCAGTGAGGAAGTAATATCAGTCCAGGAGAGGAGCCGGTACAACTGTGCAAGACTTAGGCCTGAAGGGAACGAGGGGGTTCACTGTTTCTTTTTTTTTCTTCAAAGAAACAATCTTTTCCTAGAAAAGTAACCCGAACCCCGTGAGAAGCCGTTATTGTAGACCACATACCACTCCCTGCAAGATATCAGATAAGCTTCAGCTCTTCCCAGATGTTTGTGACATAACTGATCCTCCCCCTCGTGCACCATCTTCATGTGAGAAAATGTTTGCAAAACAAATCCGTGCCGAGATGAAGGCGCTGGTCTTCTTCCTGCGGAACACCTCGTACCGCCGCCGCATGGTGCGAACTCCCATGTATGAATAGAAAAGAAAATTTGATGTCGGGCTGATGTGTGTATTGGCGGGAGGATCAAAGCACTTAAAGAGAAAAGTGGATGTATGTTCAGTAAATACGCCGTGTGCAGAGTTTACTCGAAAGTCAGTTTTGATGTGACCGCCTTTTTTTTATATTTTCTTGCACGTCTATATTTTTATAACAGAGAAGCTCCTTTCAGCTATACTGGGCCTGTTCTCGCGCCCCTCTCTAGTCTCATTATTTTCCTTTTTCACAGAAATAAAAAAACCATAACAAAATAAAAAAGGTTAAAGGACAGCATGCAAATAAAACTGACCCCATTAGAAAAAATAAGATCAAATGCATAAAACTAGAAGAACAATGAAATGAACTTAAAGTGATATTAAAGTCAAAATGTTTTTATGTTATTTCAAATGCCAATGAAATTGCTTACAATGGACGCTGCTTCTTGATCTGTCAACGTTTTAGTTTTCTGTAGAATCAGCTGGTCCCCTGAGCACTGGCCATGATATCCTGTTTTAGGGGGGCTCCTTTCCCTTACAGGGTCCTATGATGCCACCCTTCTGTGTGCTAGTAACCTGTAAACATGTGCACTGGCAAAAAAATTGTTTAGTTTCGTTTCGTTTTGATTCGGATTTTGTGTTATTTCGTTTCTCAGGATTCGGGTGTGAAAGTCAATTCGGACGAAATTCGTTAGCGGTAGTTTGTTCGAACGGTCGTTTCGCTCATTCGTTCGTTCGTTGCAGCAAAGTGACATTTGAGGGGGGAAATTTTTTTTTCTCCTTCTCTAATGTCACTTTGCTCCAACGAACGAAACGAAAACTAAACGAACGTTCAAATGAACTACCGCTAATTAATTTTGTAAACGGAGATTCGGATTCGTTTGCATTCGTTATATCTGTCATTCGGAATTCGGATACATCCCAATGTCCGAATTTCCGAAAATTCGTCCGAATTTCGATTCGGAATGAAACGAATCGCACATGTCTAGTAACCTGTGTTTGTCTACCTCAAACACACAGACATAGCAAGACAAGATACTCTTCTGCTTCCCCCTCACCTCCTTCCTTTCTTCTCCAAGCTAGATAGACTGTGCTTTCCCTTGTGACCTTATACTGGACAAGAAGTTCAGGGAAGCCGAGCTGTGAGAGTCGGAGCTGTTTGGAAACATGATGACTGTAAATGTTTGGGCAAAAATTTAAATAAATACATGTGTATTGTTTGACCTGGATTCAATTTTGCTAATGAACCACAGTATTGCTATGCTATTTGTATGAATTTATTCTCATATGGTGAATGCTATTTATGTGAATTTGATTTTAATTATCTTTTTTTTTTCAGATTGGAGAAGAAGTCAACATAGACAGCAGCATTGTAATCAACAAAACGGCGACCGCAGACTTCCTGCGTGTCCGATGCAAAGAGGAGATTGGAAATAGTTACTGGAGTAACTGGAGCTCCCCGCTTCAGGTTCCACCTTCAGGTGTGTAGATGTGTTTCTCCTTTCCCTCCATTACCATGGAATATGATGGAGCTCCCCTCTAATTATATACTGTAAGGGTTATCTATGGCCAAAAGCTAAAAATAAATATGAAGTACTTGTCCAAAAAAAGTCATGCACTCTAATGTATTGTTGGACCACCTTTAGCTTTGAATACAGCACGCATTCGCCGTGGCTTTGTCCCAATAAGCTTATTTATTGTCGCAACATTTATTTCCGTCCAGAGTTACATTCATTTTTCACCAAAATCTTGTGGTGATGATGTGAGAGTTGGACCTCCTGTGTAAAGTCTTCTCCAGCACATCCCAAAGATTCTCAATGGGGTTAAAGGAGAACTATGGGGTTAAGGCTTTTCCCCATAGTTCTCCTTAGGGTAACGGGAGGACACAAACTAGCGTCCTCCCGTTACCCTAGGCTCAGTATACCGCGAGCTGTAGCTCCCTGTATACTGAGACGCCGCAGCTGAAGCGGATCCCGACAATTATGCCGGGATCCGCCCAGCTGCGTGACTGACAGCTGGCTCTGCCTATCTAGAGGCAGAGCCAGCTGAACCCGCCCCCTCCCCCGTCCGTTCCGCCAGTCAGCACTGGTGGATCGGAGCGGGGAATCCAGCCCCTCCCCTGTCACGGCAGAGAGCCGTGACAGGATCGAGAGGTGAGCGAACGCCGGTATGTGTTCGCTCACCTCCCGATCTACTGAGCCGACCTGCGACAGTCTCATTGTCACAGGTCGGCTAGAACTATGAGGTGAGTGAAAAGCACTCACCTCATAGTTCTCCTTTAAGGTCTGGACTCTGTGGTGGTCAATCCATGTGGGAAAATGATGTCTCATGCCCCCTGGACCCCTCTTTCACAATCTGAGCCTGATGAATCCTGACATTGTCATCTTGGAATATGCCCAATGTGCCATCAGGGATGAAAAAACCTGGTCATTCAGTATATTCAGGTGGGCAGCTGACCTCATTATTGGGCACATAATGTTGCTGAACCAAGGCCTGTTATCCAATGGAAGGCTCTTACCTATTCGCTTAGCTAAACCTAGGTGGTGGCTTTTTTTGGGGCAGGCAGTGTATTTTTCTTTATTTATCCCACTCCTAATAACCATATCCATCTGAAAGTTTGTAAACTTACACATTGAAGATGCCCATAGGATGGCTATGGGATGTATTTTTGTGAAGCAAGGATTTTATAGACATAAAAATAAATACATAAAAAGTATAAACCTAAAAAACAGTAAGTTACACGGCCAAGTAACGTTTAAATAACCAATCACATAAAGCCATCACTCGTATCACTTTGCGTTGAAATAGATTTTCTGTTTTCCTTTTTTCCACACAGGTCCAGAGGGCGCTCCTAACGTGTGGAGGGTTTTGGGGCCAGAGTATCCCAATGGGACCAAGGAAGTGACTATCCTCATAACGGTAGGCACTAGCTTTGTGCTCTAATACCATTTCGTTGTTTGAAAGCATGTCTCCAGACACTTTGACCAACGCTGAAAGTCCTGGTGGTTTGGAATTTGGCAGAACCTGCAAGACCATAGATATAGCCACTACTGTAGAGGTTATTATAAATCATCTGAAAAGCTTGTGTGCAGATCTTACAACTTATCTTTTTGTCTGTTGTCACTAATTGTATCCTATGGTGTCACAGATGGATAATGATGAACTTCCACAAAGAACAATCTCAGGATATAAAGTATTTTACAGAGATAAAGAAAATATGAAGACTCTTAGGACTTGCGCTCCATCGGAGGTGCAGTGCACCACACTAGTCCCTAAAGGGGTCAAGATAGTATTTGTCTCTGCCTTCAATTCCTATGGGAACTCCCCCAAAAGTAATGTATCCATCCAGGAAGATTCTGGTAAGACTTATTCACCTAAATGAACATTAAATCTTTAACCTCTTGATTACCACAAACAGTTGCCCATGTTGAGAGAACAATCATTTGTGCCACCACCTGGAGCCGGCCCATCATCATTTCTGTGGTACTCTTGTTGTCAGGTACCAGAGCATCTGCTGGTGGCACCGTGGTGCTTGGATCTGAAGCTTGTTGTTCCCGGTTCCAGTGTCCACCAACGGGTGCTTTGGTTCCTTGTGAACAGTGGGCGGTTCCTTAGACCCCGCTCCCCAGCCCTCTTTAGGGCTTTCATTTGCCTGGTGACACAGTAGGTCTACTAACTCTATGACAACAACATGTCCATCCTGGACAAACAGTTGCCAATGCTGAGAGGACATTAGCCTTTGCTGCCTCTGGGAGCCAGCCCTTTACGTGAGCTGTGACGCAAGTCACTGGTAGGAGGGGCTCCCGTTTTATCATTGACTGTCATTAGTTGCACAGCAATGATCTAATAAGAAACAATTCTGCCCCTGATCGTCAGTAGTTGACCGTGAGGTGTGAGGTCACAGTTTTGAGGGACCCGATTAAACGCGTCTCAGAACACACAGCAATGCATGCATGTGGCAGCTGGGTCTGCCACATTACACTGCCATAAAGGGGTTAATATACATCCCACCTGTAAACTAGCATGCGCCTAGTTCTGAGACTGCACTGTCACTGACAGCCACTGACAAACCAATCACTGTGATCCCCGATCATGTGATCACCATAACAGCCAATCACGGTGATCTCATACAAGCTAGAGGTTTGTTTGCAAACAGACTTCTCCATAATGCAGATGGCACCGTGCCTCTCTCTTTGTGCACTCGCTGTGCACTGACAGTGAAGTACAGTGTTAGAAATTATTGCATTGTGTAAAATAAGTATTGTTGAGGCCCCTTTGCACATGGACGGTCTGTTTTTCAGGCGGACCCGATAGGATTCCCAATGTAATTCTATTGGCAGCCGGGTTTAAACAGGCAAGCGTCCATTTACACCTGGTTGCCCCTGACTTTGGCCAGGTCCAGCACGGGTCCCCTCCTGATCACAGACTGTGTGAAATGTTGGTGGTGCACGCTAACAGGGGGCACTGTGGTTCCAGCTTTGGCCAGCATCCTGCCCAGTTTACTGACGTCACTGGTTGCCAGGGGCTGGATTGGGTACCAGCCAAATCATCCCAGGTTGCCAAGAGCAACCCTTACACATGTTCCTGTGAAACTCTTAGAAACCTGGGATGCTCTGGCCAGAAAGGGGGCTGCAGGCACATGGCAAACATTCTGCCGCCCCCACACATGAGCCAAAGAGATGCCATCTGAGGCAATATCTTTATCATATCTCTACAATTAGGCCTGTTTTTTGGGTGAAACGTGTCAACGTAGAAGGTTCCACACGGGGCTTCATGTTGTTTTGTCTGAAACAATAAAGTTTTGAGGGATTTCTCTGTGTGCCACAGTTTTCTTTTTAATTTGTATACTTTATGGATGTTGTTATTAATATTTTCATTAATGTAATCATTACTACTACTACTATTAACCAGCTCTTACTCCTCCACCGGTATTAGATCTACCTCAACCGCCCAATCTGACTTCTACATCCTGGCCGATCCAAGTTCAGTGGCAGAGTCCGCACCGCACCGGGCAGTCACTTCTCTGGTATATTCTCCAGTGGAATCCTGACACTTGTGATGGGAGACATAGAAACGTGTCATGGCAGAAGCTCTTGAAGGATAAAACGCATTTTTTATTAAATGGTAACTATTTGTTTCCAATGTATTACTAGTAGTTTTTATTTGTTTCTGCTTAGCCTTGGGAGATGTGTTGGCTCGTTACGCCACCTAGTGGGGAAATCAAATGCACCCATTTTTTTTTAGAAGCAGAGTTTTGTCCTGTGTCAGCCATTGTAGTTTAGAGTGACACTAAACTCAGGAGTTAAAACTTAAAGATAAATTCAACTACCTTAACTATTAACAAAATGTATCTTATTTGTATATCACTGGGCTGTGTTGTAAATTATGATTGAAGTAGATATATTAGGGGTATATTTAGGGTGTATTCTCATGTATTGTATTATTTTAGCTGATGTTATTTAACACACCTATGCTAACTAGGTTTTTATTGTGTAAGTTTATTGACCAGTTGACCATCCTGTTTTGTTGATTGTACACAATGGAACAGCTGTAGGGAATTTTGTCAAAACCTGTTCAGTTAACAAACATCAAAGGGGTAATTAGACCAGCCAATCAGAATCTTTTCAGTGTTAGTGAATGGCACTAAACTGTATATGAATAAAGAGCCCAAGGTGGCTGGAAAAAGTTCAGAAGAGTCATGAAGAGAGACACAGAGGTGCATATATAGATTGGAGATATATGCTGGGTAGATAGAGTGGGTCATCATGGAACCCTTTGTCATCTGAGGTCTAGATATTTTACTCTGTATTACTCTGTTGGACTTTTCCTGTTCATCTGTTTCTTCGATCCAATTAAACGCTACTCTCTTGGATTTTCACAAACACTACATTGAACACTACAGGCTGTAGATCCTCAAATCATCTCTGAATTGGTGCTGGCACTGTCCTTCCTTCTGGAGGGTGACTACTTTTGTTCCCCATGGTCCCGCCCCGTCCCGTAAAGTAGTCACCGCTCCAAGCTCACTCCTGTGATGGACTACAATCTCAATACAACACATACATGTGATTGTTTTGTGCTGTTGACGCACGTTAGGGGGGGGTACCAGCCAGAGTGTCCGCAACCAGTGATGTCAGTGAGCTGGGTGGGATGCTAGCCAGAGCATCACATGTTGCTAACAGCTCTTATAGGGACCTATGTGCATGTATGTGGTGCAGGGGGGTTTTATTGATTCTATTTAAAACTTTTTTATTTAAACTTTATTGCTATCACACAGGGCAGAGGTTGGAGTGCAGCATTTACCTACCCCTGACATAAGGCGGTTGACACCTGTCAGGTTTTTATTGCTGGGATGATTCACTCCTTTATTTGACTATGGTCACTAAAACAGGAAATACTAAATTTTACAGTTGTCACTATAACAGGAATAAAAGGAAATCTTTCAGTACTTATGATGCTTCCAAGAGGCGCAGTTGGTGTCACTGATCCCTCCTGCTGTCTACTGGGAAACCTGGGTGCTGCGAATCCTACAAGAATGCACTGCAATGTATTGCAATATTACATTCGCCTGGAATTCTGAGCACACAGCTGCCTTAGAAGCATCGGAAGCCGGTCTGAGGAGTTTTAAATCATATTTTTGGTCAAACGTTACTTTTGGACGGCTTCTTCAAGTCATTTTGTATTTAGTGGCCTGTAAGTAAGTGGACTTTCCATTTGCAAGGAATTCCTGCGTTAAAGGGAAAGTGTAGCGCATTTTCAGTGAATGTTTATATTCTGTCATTATTTCAGACTTTTCCTGAATGCCATTTTTTGATGTGACTCCCATGTTGTTACATTCTTCCTCTTTCATATTTTTTTTATTTTTTTAAATGTGCAGAGGTGTAGATTAGATTGACAAGTGTGATTGCAGCAACAACTGTGTTTGATTGTCCCCCCC
>NW_017307296.1:131755-132438 GCF_000935625.1 Nanorana parkeri
TGCCGCCAAGCTGTGTGTTTTTCACCCCCCCCCCCCCCGTCTTCTTTCAGATATAACCTCAGATGAACAACGTGTGACAATCTTGCTATACGCCGTGTACAGGTCTGGGGTTAGTCGGCCGGGAATGGTGGAGTTTAGTGAGTTCCTTCTCTTCATCTTCCTCCCTATGGGCTTCATTCATTCATCAATCATCCAGAAAGTGTCCTTTGGATCCATTTAGATTCTGCTGGTCATTGTCTATATCTATGTCCTATGTCCAGATATACTGCTTTGTAATGTCCTGTGTGTCCATATGGTCCCCTCTTATGTCATGTGCTCCATATGAAAAGCCCTAATATTCCATGTCTTGGAGATTTTTTTTCCTTAACTAAGGTTATCACCAAAACACAGACTACTAACTGCTGGGGCTCCAAAGGCCACATATGAGGAGCCAAAGGGCCCAATGCACCAGCCCACCCCACCCCCATTATATCCTGTGCCTCCATATACCTCTCTTTTATATCCAGTGCCTCCATATACCTCCGTGTGAGATCTTATGCTCCATATAATTAACTGTCATATCAGTTATTACCAAAACACAGACTACTAACTACTGGGGCTCCAAGGGCCAAACATAAGGAGCCAAAGGGCCCAATGCACCTGCCCCCCCCCCCCCCCTTGGAACCCCGCCCCCGAGTACCCCT
>NW_017307296.1:132456-143036 GCF_000935625.1 Nanorana parkeri
TGTATCATGCGCCTCCATATACCTCTCTGATATATCCTATGGCTCTACATAATGATCTGTCACATCCTGGGCCTCCATATACCTATCTGTTATATCCTATGCCTCTATATAATGATCTGTTACATCCTGTGCCTCTATATAATGATCTGTTACATCCTGTGCCTCTATATAATGATCTGTTACATCCTGTGCGTCCATGTAATGGACTATTTATTTTACACCCAGAACCAGAAAGTGGGCCAGAGTCTATAACGATAGAGAAGATCTTACGGAACAAACTATTGATCCAGTGGTCGGAGGTTCCTGTGTGTAAGCGGCGAGGATTTATCACTACATACACACTGTATGTGAATGAAGAGCCAAGCGGTGTGCAGTATCAATACAGTAAGTGACTTGTCAGAGTGTCAGAATAATTGTGCAATAAACTGACATCAGTGGATGTTTTCACCCCAAAAACATACTGGACATTTAATAATTTTCTGTTTGAATTTGGTCTCTAGTGTATATTTGTATGGCTATAGGAAGGCTATACCATGGGATGGAAGGGATGTGGATGGTTCTGCACATTCTGTAAAACACTGCTGAATATTTCAGTAAATGGTTAAATTGCTGTTGAAAGGGATGAGTGTGGCATTCTGTAAAATGACCACAAGATGGCGGTGTGTACAGAAATGATCTGTTACATCCTGTGCCTCTATATAATGATCTGTTACATCCTGTGCGTCCATGTAATGGACTATTTATTTTACACCCAGAACCAGAAAGTGGGCCAGAGTCTATAACGATAGAGAAGATCTTACGGAACAAACTATTGATCCAGTGGTCGGAGGTTCCTGTGTGTAAGCGGCGAGGATTTATCACTACATACACACTGTATGTGAATGAAGAGCCAAGCGGTGTGCAGTATCAATACAGTAAGTGACTTGTCAGAGTGTCAGAATAATTGTGCAATAAACTGACATCAGTGGATGTTTTCACCCCAAAAACATACTGGACATTTAATAATTTTCTGTTTGAATTTGGTCTCTAGTGTATATTTGTATGGCTATAGGAAGGCTATACCATGGGATGGAAGGGATGTGGATGGTTCTGCACATTCTGTAAAACACTGCTGAATATTTCAGTAAATGGTTAAATTGCTGTTGAAAGGGATGAGTGTGGCATTCTGTAAAATGACCACAAGATGGCGGTGTGTACAGCATTGCAGTACTGGAAGTAGAGCAGTCATTCTTTTTATTAAAGTGGAAGTAAAGTAACATAAAGTAAAACAATTGCTAGGAGGTCGGGAATTCAGGCAGAAGTGATGTGCAAATTCTCTTCTGTCAAAAAAAAAACCTCTTCCTCTTTCCCCTAGCAATTTTTTTTATCTTCTGTGTACATTTTAAGGCACATGTACTATGCAATGTACACCACACCTCCCAACTGTCCTTCATTTGGAGGGACAGTCCCTCATTTGGAACCAAACCCATATACAGTCTTAATGCTCCACGTAACGGGGGCCATGGCATGGGTGTGTCCATTACCTAAATACATTGTGCTGGACGTGTCTCTCTTTCTTACATCAGAAAGTTGCAATTTTTACTACACTGTCAGTTCATTCACAGTATCTCAAAGGTGCAGTGAATGGGCCGGATGCTGAAAAGGATGTAACTCCTGTGTGTATGTGCAGGAGTTACATAATTATTGGCCAAAGCTGGTGCCTCTGCTTCCTCTGCCTTGGCCCGGCCCTGCAGCCATGATGTATTTCAGTGTCATTCACATCAGGCCATTTCCCTAAGAAGTTTAAATTCTAATGCTCCTGTTATAATTAAGATGCACATACACACCCTCTGGTCCTAGTCTGGTAAGAAATTGATAACTTACCAATTAGTTGTTGAATTGCTAGAGGAAACTTGTACATATTTGGTAGATCATGCGCATTTTGTTTGCAGTCCATGGTCATGAATTACATATAGGACCCTTCAAAATGCATTGCCCTTTACAAGCAGTCTGCTCTCATGTTCTATCTCGAACTAAAAACACAGAATCACTGAAATCTCAAAGTGACCAATCAGCAAAGATGAGAAAATCGATCTGACAATTTGAGAGTCAACCAAGACCTGCCCACTTCATAATCGCTTGGGATACACTTCAACAGCACGTGCATTACCAATCAGTAGTCACTTTTGCCTTAGGATACACTTCTGATATTACTACTTGTACTATGCAATTATAAAGCTTTGAGGGATCTAATTCCTGTTTCTTTTGTGACCTGCTAGATTCAGAAACAAGACACTTTACGTTCATGAAGTATTCTCCAGATCAGCGCTATTCGGTTTGCATATCGGCATCAACCAAGGCTGGGGAGGGACCTTCTGTTACTTCCTGTGCAATTATTGAACCAGGTAAGTGTGCCGCTTGGTCTAGCAGTCCAGTCTTTCCAAGATGGATGTTTAGTATTTGATAGGGGCTGGTGAAATAAGTACTTGAAGAAGAACCTAGGGTAAAGAAAACACTTACCCTTGAAGTGGGGATAGCCAGGGCCGGATTTCCCACAAGGCCAACCAAGGACTGACCTCGGGGCAGCAGGAAGTAGAGGGGCAGCAGGGGTGTGGAGTTCCTATCTCCCGATGCCCAGGACATGCAGTTACGGGCGCCGGGCGGGTAGTTGTTTTCTACATTTAGCACCCCCTCGCTGCAAGGGTTAAGTGCTTGCATTGTCTAGGGGACTTTAAAAAATCTGTATTACTCACCAAATCCTTGGCGCTCACCTCTCTACCCCTCCACTCCGGCTGTGGACTGTCCCTCAACATCCTCCCTTCTAATGCAAGTCATGGGATCTGCATAAGACATGATGACATCAGCAGTCCTTAGACAGCTGGAGCCCAGGGGAGCAGAGGCTGCGGGGACCAGTCTAGCAGCCCAGAGGGAGCCAGTTGGTACAATTTTTGTTTGCCCGGAGTTGAAGTAAAGTACACAAAAAGAAAAAGGGGCCCCAGGAACTTTTAGCCATACTGTTCTAGTATGTACAGCAATCTTGTCTGCCAAAGCGATCCCCTCCAGCGCTGCGATGTCCACACTCTCCTCCCTCGCCGGCACTTACATTTTGGTCCTAGTCTTTTTCTGGGTTCTGAGTCTTTGTCCTCTTGATGGGTGCATGCGCATTGGAGTTACTTTGTCTCAGCAAGAATCCTGCTGTGCCTGTGTGCCAAGCTGTGCATGCAAGGAAGATGCATTCTTTCATATAACGCTCAGGGTCAGTGTCACATGCTGACAGTAATCTCCACCCCACTATCGGAGAGTTTGGAAGTACATGGGCTACATCACGTGACAAGATAAAGAGCCTAAAAAAAAGGTATTTGAGTTTAGTGAAATGATGCGATTTATAGCCACTTATTGTCAGGGCCAAATGTAATGCTCATATGCAGTAAGTAGTTGTAATGGGTTTACATGCACTTTAATGGACATATTTTCTGTTCCTCAGATAAAAGTTCACAGGACTATTTTGGACCCCTGCTGGGTACATGTTTGGGTGCCATCACATTGACCACACTCATTGTGGCTTTATCAATGATCCAGAAAAGGTAGGAATAGCCATAGCCTTTTGTTGTAGTTGGGTTTGAAGTGGACCTGTCACCTAAAATTAAATGCATTAAACTGATTCTCAATAGTGAAGTAAAGTGTGTCCAAACCCAGGTACAAGAATTTAACATATAGCTGTTTACCTGCCATTAGATGTGGTGGCTGCATTAGTTTTTTTTGGCTTTTTTAAAAATGATTTTCACCTGGTGAATTCCTCTTCTCAAGAGACAATGCTCATTCACTCTGCTGAATCTATGGAGGAACAGCGTTGTCACCCTAGGGCAGGACTACAGAACACCTCTCCTCTCTCCATAACATTGGTGGTAGGGGTTCTTGAGTCCACAGAGAGAGCTGGGAGTAGTGTAAATGATGGGTGCCACTGAGGTAAATTATGGAGCAGATACAGCAAAAAAAACTTTCAATGGTATATACGGTATAAGAGACCAAAAGGAAGCAAATAAGAGAAGTCCATTGTTAGCTGCTTTACATACACTTTGAAGTGTATTTCCACTTTTGCAGTCAAATTTGAGAACCCCCATGTCAAAATAAAATTGGAACCCCCCCCCCCCCCCCCCCCCCCCAACTATATGTTTGTTGTGTTTCCATTCACACATATCTAAAAATAATACTTATTAATACTTGTATTCATTTGGTGCCTTTTGGGGAAACTGCAAACTACTCTAATCAATTTCAAAGTGAAAACAGATGGGAACAAAGTGGGGACAGACTCAATTACCTCTCAATAACATATAATGCGGAACCCAAACCTCGAGATCTGTTAGGACAGACATTGTTCAAATCTAGTGTACAACTGATAATGAGATCTGCCAGCGCAGTACAGACAGAGTTAGTTATGGTGACCCTAACTCCCCAGCCTACTTTTAATATTGCTTAGTAGGGGAAATCTAACTAAGAATTTTCATAAAGAAGCTATTTTTTAATATTTGTACAAGTTATGCTACGTGGATAGGAACATGTAACAAATATAAATTAGGTGTTATTCCAACCTGCCTGCAAAAGAGGAAATACACTTTAAGATTGCTGGACACTTAGCAATATGTCCAGCAGGGGTCAGGCTGGCACCGTTCCACAGGCACGGCACTAGAACTGTGCAAACGCAAACTGCAGATGAGTAGAAATTTGTACATGGTGTGACACGAGGTTTCACAAAGACGTCACCAGAAAGTACAGCATGTGGGAAGAGCATGAGCTCATCAAAGAGACCCTCCCTCCGGTGAAATCCGGAGTACCTTTCATTTTCTGAAAGGCTGCATACACAGCACTGATAATGGCCAAAAAGCTTAAAACAGCTATATCTAATCAACAGTATATGGCTCTGTAATGTTGAACTGAGTTTGTGTTATAAACCAGCAGTTTTGCATGCACAGTTGGTCCATAGGTTTAAGGAATAAGTGCCTTGAGCCTTATAGCTGAGATAATCTAAAGCACTGCTGCCCCTAACTGCTGGTCCCACCAGATCTGGGGTGAGATTGGGTGATGTCACTACTGTGCTCCTCACTGTTCTCCTTGCTGGAGAGGAAGCTGCACCTGAGAACCTGCAGTGCAAGGATCCTCCTGCTTCTGTTACATCCAACCTGTGCTTCTTTCACCTCTGATGCTGCCTAATGAATATTCCCCCCACCGGTCATCAGATCACCATTTACTGGGGACTGCTGTGAAATGAGGAAGCCAAGCCCTGTGCTTTTTTTTCAATATGGCTGCCTCCACACAGAGACAGTGCAGAAAAAGGCATGGCAAGTCAATAATAGTGGAAAAAGATCAGCTGAAGGGAGGCCACAGGCAATACTGACAACATTCCTTTGCCCTCGGTCTGCCTTGCTCCCACAGTACAGTTTTTGATGTGATAGGCATGTGCCATGGAAGAGGGAGAGGGCACGCTATACAGTAATTCGTAGACCGGGCCTTAAACAATAAGATATGTTGTCACACACAGCTTGCCTTTCCCCCATAATAAAGGAGTCACTGGTGAGTGGAGACTTTTTGAAATAAAAAAAACTTCCAAATGCTGCAAAAGGTTTTGCTTCTCTAAAGCTGGCATAAGATCAGCCACAGCTTTTACCAAAACCTCTTCACTTCTAAAGAACTGGTTCACCCACAGCATTTTCACACATACAGCTATTTCCTGGGCAAGTCATCAGTCTGAACCCTTTAGACTTTAGGTACATGTAAAAATGTATTTGTAAAACCTGGACTCTCGTTGTTTCTCATCAAGCTACTTTTTAAAAAAATGAATGTCTACAAAAGCAGAGATCCCAACGTATGGTTTTCACAAGAATCCCAAATGCAAAGTCTGTGGATAGCTGTTTATTTTACAAGCGAGCAAAACTAAAAATATTTTAATTTTATTAAATTAAAATCTCAATAAATGCTTCTGCAAAATCATCCCGGACTAACTGCAGACTTAAAACAGCCCAACTAAGCCCAGGTAAAGGGCCCAATGTTACATTCGGGGGAGGAACAGGCTATTAAAATGTAGGTAGAGCCAAAACTTTTATTCTTAGTTTTCAATAACGTAGGGAATGGGTACAGCACCTTCAGGATTTTACTGCTCAATAATTCTTAAATTGACACTAAACTGAGGAATGACACCTTAAAAATTAATTCAAGTACCTTAACTATTAACAGAAATGTATCTTATTTGTGTATCACTCGGCTGTAGATCCTCCAATCATCTCTGAATTGGTGCTGACACTCTCCTTCCTTCTGGAGGGTGGCTACTTGTTCCCCATGGTCCCTGTGTGTGTGTTGTAGAGTAGTCACCGCTCCAAGCTCACTCCTGTGATGGACTACAATCTCACCATTAGTTTACTAATTTGTATTGTAATTTTGAGATTGTAGTCTATCACAGGAGTGAGCTTGGAGTGGTGACTACTTTACAACACACACAGGGACCATGGGGAACAAAAGTAGCCCCCCTCCAGAAGGAAGGACAGTGTCACTTCAAGGTGGTGAGGAGCGCTCTAATACTTTGTGTCTGTATAAAAGTGGTCCCTTTTCAGATATTTTAGCTGATTATCTATTCCCACCTAGTATACAATATTTTTAAGTTAATAGCAATACATTATGATACATCATGACCCAATGCATTCACATAGATTAAATTCTATCACTCTGCCCAGCAGTTTGAGCATATAAGATTCTATGAATCACCATTAAATAATGTGATCTTTAATAGCCTATAGAATATAAAAGACTACAAATAATCCTCTGTTGAATAGACCAAATGGATTTTATTTTGTATCAATTTGTAATTAATTATACATTTATTTTTAATTGTTCATGAACTCAGAAAATCAGAAGATATGCTAGGAATTAAAAATAATTAGTTATCCTTATTTGTGATTTTCTAAATAGTTACATAGTTAGACAGGTTGAGAAAAGACACAAGTCCATCAAGTTCAACCTGTAGAGATAAGAGGAAAAAAAAGAGAGGAAAAACTAGAATCATAACGCTATGCCCACAGTTACCCCCTGTTGATTTAGAGAGAAAGGTAAAAAAAAAAAAATACCCTACAAAGCATGGTTCAATTTGCTCCAACAGGGGGAAACAAAATCCTTCCTGATCCCATAAGGCAGTCGGATATTCCCTGGATCAACAATCTCTGGTGCTTAATATTCCTGTAAGAAGTCAATATCTAGTAAAATTCTGTACGACTTTGTTTAGTATTTTGACTTTGCTTACATAAGACATTGATTATGTTCCTGGATTTGTATGTTTATAGCCCTGAAGAAGCGGTAGTTTTATAACCCCAATATTGTATATATTAAAATAAAATTAAATATAAAATAATTAAATAAAATAATCTTCATAAACAGATCCACTACTTCATAAAATGTGCCCTATTTTGTTACTTTATTGATTCCGTTCCAAGACATTCAGATTTTAGCAGTAATAAAGGTGGCTCTGGATTGAATCAGGAATGGTGATGGATTTGTCTTTGTATAGCTGTAGGGTTTAGATCAAGGATGCTCTCAAAAGAAAACCTATCCTTGCTATCGGGGGGCCTTCATGATGCTGGGTAAGGACAACATTTAGGAGCACCACATATATCAGATCTGGAAGTAGACAGTTCAGAATGTTGTCCACATAGCCATAAAACATTCTAAATCATTTTATGGGTCTTGGAATGCCCTCTTTCTTCTATAAGCCCTGTAGGGGTAGACATTGCAAGAGCCACAAAATGTGTTGGGGCTCCTTATCTTCCTTTTTACCAAAACCTGCCAAACTCTTGAATCACTGAGATATGTGATAGCACTGGACCAATGAGAATGGGAATTGGTTCTAACAAATATAGAATAAAGTATGTTCTCCTTGAAGGAAGTAAACCCATGATAAAAGTATGGCTTGGGTGGACCTGGTTCTGGTCCTGGGCTGCTACCTTTGTGATCACAGTAGACAAATCGATCATCAATCAACTTCTGGGTGTGTGGCTAATACAAATGTTCATCTCACTTGGAAATTGAAAAAAAATATTTATCAAGTGCATCAGATGCTTCCAACGTGTTTCTGGTGAATGGCCTCCCCCTTCTTCAGGGCTTGAACAATATAATAGAATCAGAACAGAATTCACTAGAGAGCCTCAGTGAAAGCTAGACTGAGGCTGGAATACCCAGGGTGTCCTGACAGCAATGAGGGCAGCTAATTTGATCCCCCAGCTCTGGAATGAAGAAGAGGTTCTAGAGAAGGTCATGTACCGTGCCATCAGGGCAAGGCTTAGGTGTTTCTTGGTTTTGTGTTATTGAATGTTAGCCATTATGTGCCCAATGAACATCACATACCTTTATCATATCCCTTTGCCTCCTCTCTTCTAGGATAAAGTCTGCACTAAGGCTCTGGTTACCCAAATACCTATGTGAAGAGTATCCCAATGTTGCGAACAGTATAGCAGTGACGTTCCTACAGGTAACTGTGTTCTATTCAGTTACTTTAGGCCTTTGCACTTGTGGTTATATGCAGAACTGTCAAAAATGTTATATCCTGTTTGTGTGATGGTCTCACTGCATAGTGGGCACTGTGCTGATAAGGCTGCCTCTGCACATTGAAATCCCAGGCAGTGTTTTCAGCCCTGTCTAGTTCTTCCCGGTAGACTACAGAACACCTCACCTTTCCTCAACTCCAAAAAAATATTGGGGTCTGTTCTGTATTCCAGCAGAAAATAACAGGGCTGATAACACTGCTTGAGATGTCAGGGCAGCAGAGGCAGAGTGTGAAGCACGTTATTAGATTATAAGAGTTCTACAAGTTCAATAGATATGTTTTATTACTGGCAGCTTTGTAAAGGGATACAAATGGCTCAATGTCCATGTATTGGAGAGATGTACTGAATATGTTTATTTTTACTTTGCCCTGACATTTAAAGCGAGAGGATTAGTTTAGCAGCCACACAACTGTTTATAAAAATGGATCAGCAATGGCAGCCATTGTATTTCTTGCATTACCGGTTTACTATAAACTTTAGAGCACAAGTTTGGTTATTGGTCTTTAAAAATTCCTAAGGTTATATTGTGCTCAAATATGTGCTTCATATTCAAGACACAAATGGGATATACTGGGGTTATACTACACTACAGAGCCAAATGTTTGTAGACACCTGACTATCACACCTGTAAGAGCTTGTTGGGCATCCGATTCCAAAACCATGACCATTAATATGAAATTGGTCCTATAACTGCTCGTCTAAGAAGGCTTTCCACAAGATTTTGAAGTGTGGCTGTGGGAACCTGTGCCCATTTGAGGTCCGGTGGTGTTGGATGAGAAGACCTGGTTTGCAATCGGCATTCCGATTCATCCCAAAGCTGTTCAGTAGGGTTGAGGTCAGAGTTCTGTTCAGGACACTCGAGTTCCTCCCCACCAAACCCATCAAACCGTGTCTTTATGGAGCTGGCTTTGTACACAGGGACATAGTCATGCAGTAACAAAAAGGGGCCTTCCCAAAACTGTTACCACAAGGTTGAACGTGTGCAATCATCTAAAATGTCCTTGTATGCTGTAGCAATAACAGTAACTTTACCTAGAAGCACCCGGATGCAATAATTTAAAGGGTGGGCCACACACTTTTGGCCATATAGTTGTAGGGATGTAATACTTTTGCCTAATTCCTTTTGGTATTTTGTGATGCTTCTGTAGCAAGCAGTGGGATTTCTTAACATATAGATGGGAATTCATCAAAACTGGAGCAGAGAAAATCTGGAGCAGCTGTGCATGGCAACCAATCAGCTTCTATCTTTCATTTTCAAATCTTAACTGAACAAACTGAAGAGAGAAGCTAATTGGTTGCCATGTACAGCTGCTCCAGATTTTCTCTGCTCCAGTTTTGATGAATTCCACCCATAGTATATTTTCGCTGCCACTTGCTGTTTGAGAATTCTCCAGTAGGGTGTGCTAGAGAGGTATCATTCTGTGTTATGAATGTTTAATGAGCTAGCCAATCAGCAGGCTTGGGGGGGTCCCAGTGATTTTGGGACACTTCCTTTTCTGTCATTCCCTATGGGCTTCTGCCCTGTGAGGATGTTGCTAGAAAGACCTGTATCTCTCTCCAAGCCTTTAGACCTAGGGGATGGAATGAAGCAGCCCCACCCCCTTCAATAGGAGGTATGCATTGACTTAACCTTGACCTACATGCCTTGACCTTATAAAGAGTGTAAGCATCCTTAGTCCCTAGAGGAAGTTCTCACAATCTCAGAAAGAGAAAAACAAGGGGGGAAAAAAGGGTTTTGTGGAGAGGTATAAAGAACCAATACATAAATAAAATATAACAAAATGTATTTGACATGTAGATAATTATTTACAGTTGATGCAACATACAAATTCATCCATAAGATAACTAGTTATCTTATGGATGAATTTGTATGTTGCATCAACTGTAAATAATTATTTAGGCCTTTGCAGGCCTTATTTAGGCCTTTAGGCCTTATCTACATGTCAAATACATTTTGTTACATTTTATTTATGTATTGGTTCTTTATACCTCTCCACAAACCCCCCCCCCCCCCTTGTT
>NW_017307296.1:143145-171135 GCF_000935625.1 Nanorana parkeri
GGTGTTTTTTTTCCCCTCCCCCAACCCCCCCCCCCCCCCTTGTTTTTCTGTTTAGTACATATTAGGGTGAGAGGTCATATAAGAGAGCCTGTATAGAGGCAATCCACAAAGGTTTTTGAAATACAATCTCAGAAAGAACATGGAAACTCCATGCAGATCGCAGGAGTGGGAGTTGAGCTTAGAACCACATGGCTGCAAATTATCTAACCACTAAGTTTGTTATTCAGCTTATTATATATTGAAATCATATCTGTCATTATATATCTATGCAGGAGAAGAAAGAGGACTCACAATCCTTCCTCAACCCATCATACAGTGACCCAGAAATTACAGATGTGCAGGAAGCCCAACAGCTTAAGGATGTCCCCATCATCAGGGAGACACCTGAGGCTCACCCACTACTTAAGACCACAACAGATGATAATATGCTGGAACCTTCAGCCAAGGTTGACCCACATAAGCACTCAAAAGATGACAATATGGTGGAACACATGGGCGAGGTTGTCCCTCCTCATCAGACCACGGCAGATAATATGACAGAGCACACGTCTGGTTATCGCCCAACGGATAATAATATGGTGGAGCATATGGCCAAGGTTGGCCCACCTCATCAGACCACAGCAGATAATACGACAGAGCACACATCTGGTTATCGCCCAACGGATAATAATATCGTGGAGCATGTGGCCAAGGTTGGCCCACCTCATCAGACCACGGCAGATAATACGACAGAGCACACGTCTGACTATCGTCCACAGGCTACCAAACCGATCCTCCAGAGTCCAAATGCATACTGCAGCCCATTCCACTTGCTGGACATTCAAAGAGAAGCTCTGAGATTGGATGGCTCAAATAGGAATGACACCTTCCAGATGGATTTTAGTTTGTTCCGAGGGATGGACCTGCAGGTACTTAATGA
Source organism: Nanorana parkeri (assembly GCF_000935625.1). NCBI lineage: Eukaryota > Metazoa > Chordata > Amphibia > Anura > Dicroglossidae > Nanorana > Nanorana parkeri. The sequence continues at coordinate 144,065 of NW_017307296.1, forward strand.
CGGAGCACCAGAGAATGGCTCTGCTTCCTTGCAGGTGACGCCCCCTATGACTGCGAGGCGTGAGCGTCAGGGGTGCAATACAATCACAGAAATGGAGGATAATCTCAGCGGTCAGCTAATCTGCCATTTACCGCTGGGCCGTGGAGAATTACAGGACCCAAATCCATACTTTCCACAAATCTTTGCAAGGGGGACGTAATAGCTGCGGTGTATTGTTCTCATTGGACAGTTTGAGGGAGACCTTAAAGGAAAGCTTAGAGAATATGGAAGCTGCTATTGCTGACTTCTACGTCTGAAGGTGCTAGGTGCCTGGCAGAAAACGGCCCGTCATTAACCTCAATATGTTACCAGCACAAATTGAAAAGTTAAAGAGACAGCACACAAATAAATACACAAAAATAAAAACACTAAATAAAATAAACAAACAACCTATAAATATAGGAAAACATAGTTCATTTATCAAGCACATTGCACCTTTTGCCAAAATCCCTCCGCTCATCCTTAGCAAGACAAGGCGAGGATTCCGAATAGGTCAGGGATGGCTGCCTTCATATATCTTTCTGTTTTCTTGAACTGAAACACATAATACAGCATTAATTAGGGTATCTGAACCTGTTTATCTATGACTGCCTGTTTCCAGAGGCATTATTCTCACCCTCAGTTCTGCTGCACCCCACTTTTCAGCTTGTAACATGTCCATTAAAGTGAACATGTTCATTAGCAATGGAAACCCTCCAACCATCATCACCACCATCACCTTCCCAGCATCCCCTCTGCTGTTCCGTTCACCTTAACCATTGGGAAGAATAAGTCCTGTGTAAGCTCCAAGTCACTCTGGTCAGAGCTTACACGGTGCTAAGAACCTTCCCTCTACTCTCATGTGACACCCCTTATGTCTGACAATTGGCCATTCAGGCAACCAATGCTGCATTGTGGGAGTATGTCTGTGAAAGTTCTCATTCATCCAGGTCATGGTATATCCGTAAAAAATAAATCAAGGCGACTGGACTTTCTGTAGGTTTCTTTTAGACGTCTCGCTGGTCATCCGACTAGCTTTCTTAGGGGTGGGCAACTCCCGCCCTCCAGCTGTTGTGAAACTACAAGTCCCATTAGGCATTGTAAGACTAACAGTTACAGGCATGATTCCCAGGGGCAGATGCATGCTGCGATTTGTAGTTAAAGCACAGCTGGAGGGCTGCAGTTGCCCACCCATGAGTTACATGCATTTTAAATTGCCAAGAACACTATAGGGAAAAACACTTGGAAGATGTGAAGTCGTTACATAAACAGGACCGGATTTCCCACAAGGCCAACCAAGGCCCGGCCTTGGGGCAGCAGGGAGTAGAGGGGCAGCAAGGGTGTGGAATTCCTATCTCCTGATGCCAGGGACATGCAGTTCCGGGTGCCGGGCGGGTAGTTGTTTTCTACATTTAGCCCGGCTTTGGGCAAGCAGAGCTAAATGTACAGCGGGGAAGCCGCTGCTTGTTTTGTACAAGTGATCCCGGCGATGTCACCGAGATCACTTGTATGCAGCCTTCAGGTCTGCCATTCTCTATGGGGGGGTCGGCAGGGTAGGGGGGTGCATTGAGGAACCTGGCCTTGGGGCAGCAGAGAGAATAAATCCGGCCCGGTACATAAAGTGGGTGAACAGACTTCTGGGGTTAGGGCTTTTCCCCATAGTTCTCCTTAGGGTAACGGGAGGACACAAACTAGCGTCCTCCCGTCACCCTTGGCTCAGTATACAGCGAGCTACAGCAGGAGCGGGGAGGGGGGAATCCAGCCCCTCCCCTGTCACGGCAGAGAGCTGTGACAGGATCGAGGGGTGAGTGAACGCCGCTATGTGTTCGCTCACTTCCCGATCTACTGAGCCGACCTGTGACAGTCTCATTGTCACAGGTCGGCTAGAACTATGAGGTGAGTGAAAAGCACTGACCTCATAGTTCTCCTTTAAAATGCTGCAAGCTCTGTGCCACTGCCCCACCTCATGCGCTTTGCACCACCATTAGACATCTCCGCATGGGCCAGTCCCACCCCGAGCTCCTCTCTCCTCATCAACACCCTCCTCCTTCCGATACAAGCCTGATTCTAGCTGAGCACACTCGCTGCATTAGATAATGATTGCATGGCTTGAGAAGGAACATATAATCCAGTTTCTATATATTCGCCGGGATCTGTCTATAGATCACCTTTTTTTTTTTTTTTAAGACGGTGACAGTCCCTCTCCTGTTTTATTAATGAGCGCGTAGAGGTGTGAGTCCTTTTACAAGAAACCAAAGAGCAGCAACAACTGTGAAACCCAAAGTAAATACGCAAGTGAAAACGAATGTTTTGCGGTTTACGAAACGTAGATGAAATAGGAACAGAATGCATCGTGAGTTAAAATAAAGGTCTGAATTTTTTTTTTTGGGCAGCTCAGGAAGGAAGCGGTTCACCTCGCAACTGAGATGCAAAAGCTGCAACAATGCAACCTCCTTCATGACACCATACAAATGAGAATATACTACAATGTTTATGGGGGGTGGGGGGGTGATCCCAATTCATGGGGGGAGTCAAAGGTTGGGGTGGGATTCTCTCTGTCTATATGTGTCAGCATTGGATACAATGGTGAGGGGTTAGATCAGTTGTGGTCAGCGGCAGCACCAGGGACCAGGGTGGGTGTCAACCAGTGCGGCCGCCATGCAATGCGTTATGACGTCCGTGGTGTGACATCATCATGCATGCGTGATGATGTGCTTCACTTCCGGTGGCCATCTTGGTGATGGAAACCAGCAAAGAGAGGAGGGGATACTGACCCAGCAGGATCAGGTATGCCGACAGGTCCCCCCTCTCTCCCGTGCTGCTGTCGGTGCCCAACTTTTAAAAAGGGGGTGACACCAAAATGACTGTCAGTCATTATGGTGTCATCCCGTGTGATGATGTCACCGGGTGTGGGCTGCAACCACGTTGTGACACCACTGATTGTGGTCAATGTTCTTGATATACGGGTCCTCAAGTGTGGCCCCTGGCATCACAAAGGGGGGTCATTTATAAAACTTCCACCCGGCTACAAAAGGGCACTAGCTCCCCTAGATGCCGCTGACAGGTATAGGAATTTCTATACTCATCAGCGCCATCTAGGGGCGCCAGGACCGTGCGAGCGGCATCTGCCCGACTTTTATAAATGAACGTGAAGCTTCTCATTCATCCAGGTCATGTTATATCTGTAAAAAATAAGTCAAGGCAACTGGACTTGCTGTATTCTTCTTGGAGATGTTTCAGTGATCCTCCGACCAGCTTTCTCAAAGGCTCAAAGGAAGTGAAAGAAGATAAGCAGCACAGAGATACTGAAAAGGAGTATACACATACTTTATATTGTGGGGTGCATTGCTCACCATTGCATTGCATTGGGTTGCCAGTCATACATTTCCCTACAGGTTACCATAACACATCAGTGTGATTGGGCCCTTTATTTGCTTTTGATATGTTTATCAAAGGTGTACTCTAAATGCAGTTGAAAAAGACATCAATGATATGCAAGGTGATGAAACCACAGCAATCAGCTTTGAGCTTTCAGTTTACGTGCAACTGATAAACTCATAAGTACTTTGAAAGCATGGGTGAGCAGTGTTTTCCCCTGACATCACTAAAGGGCCACAGATAATGTTCAGGGACTGCATGCATAGTGCATGTGTAGTTGGATGATTGGGACATAATGGAGGAGACTGTCAGAGAGTGAAATGTTACAAGAGACTGCTATTACAGTCCAGTCCCTTTACAACGACAAGAGGACGTGAGAGAGAGACAGAGAGAGAGGCAGTGGCGTCACAAGGGGGGTGCGGCCCACACCCGGGTGACACCATTGGAGGGGTGACACCAAAATGACTAACAGTCATTTTGGTGTCACCCCCCTCTGAAAAGTCAGGCACTTGTTCATGGACCGAGAGCTTGATAGTGCAGGAGAGAGGAGGAGGCCCGGCGGCATACTTTATCCAGTCGGGGTGACTGTCCCCTCCTCTCTCTGCCGGCGTCCACCACCAAGATGACCGCCGGGAGGTATCAATAAGATCGCCGCGCATGTGCGATGACGTCGTCACGCACGCACGTGGTGACGTCACGCACATGCGTGCTGACATCACTGCGGGGTGTCACTTGGTAGCTGCTCCGGGTGACACCCAGCCTTGGGATGCCCCCGGAGAGACGGAGAGAGGATCCTTGTTTGTTCTTCTCTCTGGATTTTGTGCAAGTTTTATTGCTGTGTCCCCTTGGGAGAGACCTCCCCTCACTTCCTGCCACAGTGACTGCACAGGAAGTGAGGACGAATTTCCCCAGTAGGCACACAGACAGCCATACAGAGAAAAGCTCTAACCCTTCCGTGTTCTATCCAAAGTTTTGTCTGAAGTGCAACTTTAATTTTCATGTTGCGTGTCACAAAGAATCCACATGAACGGATTGTTTTCGTTTACCTCCTAACCTCCGCCCGGTTTCAGTACCCTTTATAGGTGACACTTGCCGCTTCTCACCTTGATACATTTCCTCTTTCGGTGCCGGTTTTAGCACCAATCTACGTGGTCAATGTGAAGGTCTTACTTCTGAGTGATTGAGGGAGTATCTCAGACCCCCTACATAGTATATCTATTCGGCTCATTAGGCCGTTCTATGTGACGCAGTGACACCAGTGGCATTGAAGTGTATGTGACCCGTATCAATAATATCCCTTTCATTAAATCCTGTGTGAGTATTAAATGTCGTGCTTGTGCTGGGTGTTAGTGTGGTGGGTTTGCCTCTCAAAGCCTTTAGTTCTGTGGTCAGTCTACCTGACGCTCCCCCTGCCCATCCCACCTTGCCCTGATTGACAGCCCGCCCACTAACATAAGGTGGAATGCATCTGCCTGCCCATCCTACTGTCCAACCTACCTTACCTTAATTGACAGCCCGCCCTCTAACAAAAGGTGGCGCTACAGGCACGCCATGCATCAGCCTGCCCACCCTACCCTACATTGATTGACAGCCATCATCTAACAATGGGCAAAGCTACAGGCACGCCATGCATCAGCCTGCCCACCCTACTGCCCAACTCCCCTTACCTTGATTGGCAGCCCGCTCTTTAACAAAAGGCAGAGCCATGCATCAGCCTGCCCAACACACTTTACCTTAAGCCATGCATCAGTCTGCCCATCCTACTGCCCAACCCATTCTACCTTGATTGACAGCCCACCATCTAACAAAAGACAATGCTACAGGCACGTCATGCATCAGCTCGCCCATCCTGCTGCCCAACCCACCTTACTTTAATTGACAGCCCGCCCTCCAACAAAAGGTGGAGCTATAGGCACACCATGCATTAGCCTGCCCATCCCCCTGCCCAACCTGCCCTACCTTGATTGACAGGCCAACATCTAACAAAGGGCAAAGCTACAGGCACGCCATGCATCAGCCTGCCCATCTTACTGCCCAACTCACATTACCTTGATTGACAGCCAACAATTTAACAAAAGACAAAGCTGGAGGCCCACCATGCATCAGCCTGCCCAGCCTACTGCCCAACTCACCCTACCTTGACTGGCAGCCCGCCCTTTAACAAAAGGCAGAGCCATGCATCAGCCTGCCCAACCCACTTTACCTTAAGCCATGCATCAGCCTACCCATCCTACTGCCCAACCCATTCTACCTTGATTGACAGCCCACCATTTAACAAAAGACAAAGCTACAGGCACGCCATGCACCAGCTTGCCCATCCCACTGCCCAATCAACGTACCTTGATTGACAACACGCCCTTTAATAAAAGGCAGAGCCATGCATCAGCCTGCCCATCCCACTGCCCAACCCATCCTACCTTAAGAAACAGCCCGCCCTCTTACAAAAGGGGGAGCTACAGGTACACCCTGCATCAGCCTGCCCTTACCCTTGCCCGACCCTCCTTGCATTGATTGACAGCACATCCTTTACCTCCTGGCGTAGCTTGCACTATAACTATGCAGCCGTGCTACTGTAGGACATACAGTATATGTGAAGCCAGCCCAAATCCAAGAGACAATATAATATAGTGCTGCGTACCTGTCCCTAGATGTGGCGGCTGCATTACTTTCTCTTTTTTCTCCTTTATTTTCCCCCGGTGATCCTGTCAATAACACACTTCCTGTCCTAGAGAGACAACGCTCACTGTACTGTATCTATGAAGGAGCAACGTTGTCCCACTAGAACCGAAAGTGTATTTGGATTGCAGAACACCTTCCCAACATCTCAACTTCAAAACATAGGGAGACCGGTGTTCTGTAGTCCACAGGGGCAAGCCTAATAACAATATTCAGGAGTTCAGCGCAACATTGTCAGCACATTACAGGAAGTTCGGAGCTCACAAGATTTCTGGCAGGATCAACGGTACATTTTTGCACTCATCACACAGATATAACAAAACACTTTTAATGTTATATGGAACAGACCGAAAGAGAACAAATTAGAGAAGTCCATTGTCGGGGTTTACATACACTTCAAGGAGCAGCTTTCACTCTAAAGGAAGTGAACCTTGGGTTGCGTCAAAACATCCCACCTCGTGCTGAGGTTCCTATTTTTGTAAAGGGAAGCTATCGTCCTTTCACAGGTATGTATGGAAATGTCATCAGCCCAATGTAAAAGAGAAATGTTATCGGAGTTACAAAGCCTTCTGTCCGTGTGCTGGATCCCGCGCTTTACTATACCTCCCTCTGTCTCTCTATCGCTCAGCAGTCATTAGGCAAGGATGCTAATCACATTTCTGATACATAAATGGTCACCGTATAGGAAGTGTGGTTGTGAAAATTCAAATCAGCAGACAAAGAAACGATGCAAAAGAATTTACATTCAGCAAAAAGTTACAATAACTCTGCATGTGAACTTATTGGAAATACACAAAAGTATGTGAACACCTGATCATTACACTGACCTATAAGGCCCAAAGTATGTGGACACCCCTCCTAATGAGTTCAGGTGTTCCCATTGAAGAGTACTATTAATGCTACAGCATACAAAGACATTTAGGAGAATTGTGCGCTTCCAAATTTGCGGTGACAGTTTGGAGAATGCACTTTCCTGGGTGGGGGGGCTTTTCTGGGGAAGGGAGGGGTCAGAGTGCTGGAGTAGTGGCGTTGCAACGGTTGTGCGGGGAGGCGGGTGACACCATTTCAGGGGTGACACCAAAATGACTGAGAGTCATTTTGCTGTCACCCCCTCCAAAGAGTTGGGCACTCTGTCATGGACTGAGAGCCCAACAGTGTCAGGAGAGAGGAGGGGACCCTGCGCCATACCTCATCCCGCATGGGTGACTGTCCCCTCCTCTCTCTGCCGGCGTCAATCAGATAACCGCGCATGCGCGATGACGTCGTCGCGCACATGCGAGGTGACGTCACGAGCACGGCGGGGTGTCACACCATATCCAGTGCGTTCCAGCACAATTCGTGGCCGGAACGCACTGATCGCAGAAATCAAGGCATTCTGGGGCAAGAGGGGGCGTGATGGTGCCTTTCATGTCAATAGCACCTCAGACGCGCTCCACGCTCGCAGTGCGATCACCCGCACTGGAACGCGTGGTACAGGAATGCCCTCCGATCCGGTGCGTGCGATTGGAAAAAATAGTACATGCAGCATTTGTTCTGATCACACTGCGCTGGAACGGAGGGCATTCCTGTACCACGCGTTTCAGTGTGTGCAAACGCACTGTGGGCGGGGGGCGTGCCTGAGGCATCATTGACATGAATGGCGCCCCCTCCCACCCCAGGCCTGGCTTGATTTCTGCGATCTAGTGCGTTCCGGCCAGAATGCACTGGATACCGTGTGAGTGGGTCCTAATAGCAAGATAATAACATGATTGCAACATACACAGTGAGATGGTTCAAAGAACATCACATCCCTACTTCTCTCTCAGCAGAGATCCCTCTACATCTGCAAAACAAATCAATACGTGTAACGTTAGTGCTGGGCTTGCTCAACAGAGAGCCCAGCGTGCTATGCAAACCCTGTATCCTTGGAGCACCTTGTAATCAATGTCTATGGGTGAAATGAGGATTTTAACCAATCAGAAATCATCTGTTTATAAATTAGGGTAAGAAGTAAAATAACTAGACATATGCAATTTGTTTCCTTGTGAATTGAAATTGGGACGAATATCGGCATCCGAATTTCTGAATGAAAGAAATAACGAATCCGAACGTAACCAAATTTTCTGAGAACGAAATTTTGGATGCATCCAAAATTTTTTTTTTTAACGAATGTCGTCTGGAATGAACTTGTGTTATTAAACATTACAATAAAACCAGCACGGAGTCCTCTGCCCAATTCCTTGCAGACCCTTTAGGTCCTTTTTAGCTGCTGCTCCGATCAAGGGTCTGGTAAGGGCTTTTAGGGGGGACATCACACATTTTTTATGCTTCTGTGGCGGGTCCCCCCTAAAATCTTTTACTAAACCCTTGACCAAGCAGCAGCCTGGCAGAGCAGGAAAAGAGGAGGGGGGGGACAAGGGTGCGCCTCCCCCTCCTGCACTAAACCAGGCCACATGCCCTCGACATGGGGAGGGTGCTGTGCTGGGGGCAGGGGGCAGGAAGGGGCGGGCTTATGACTCATTAAAGCCAGCAGCTCAGCAAAAAAATCAGGGAACTGGCATTTTCAGCTCATCGATGGCTTATTCTTATGTGTCTCCTCTGACAGGTTTACTTTACCCCCACACTGCAAGGGTTAAGTGCTTGTTCTGGTCTAGGGAGCAAAATAAAAAAGGTATACTGACCTGATCCTAGGAGCCAGCTTGCCCTTAGACTGGTCCCTACTGCCTCCCTTCACCTCCGCTCAGTGTCCTCACGTCCTATACACTGTGTATAGAACGTGATGAGTCTAGGATCCTTAGACTGCTGCAGCAGAGAGGGAGAGAGGCTGGAAGGGACCGGTCTAAGAGGAAGCTGCCACTATGGTTCAGGTGAGTATAACTTTTTTATTTTAGCACCTAGACAAAAATAAGCACTTAACCCTTGCAGTGCAGAGGTAGCACCACCGCAAGGGTTAAGAATACTTTTGCCTGGAGTTCAGCTTTAAGTTCTTCACAGCTGTCAACAGCACAGGTGCCCCCCATTGGAAGATTTCCTGTTCTGGTGTCTACCCAAAATAGAATAGAGGAAGTAAATCCCTCCCATCCGATAGCAGAGTTATAACCCCTCTATCCTAATTAATAAAAAAAAAAAAACCTTTTGCTTTGGATACACTTTAAAGCTGAAGTCCGGGAACAAAAACTTTCATTTATATATAGATTACATAACCAAAAGGATATAAATCCACTTCGTGTGCACTAAATGCCTTTGCAAACATAGCAATTACATTGTAGAGAGCAGAGTGAGCGGTCTTTATTACGGGAGGGGGCGGCGACAGACTAGTCACCCTGCATAAGGAGAGAGAGCAGCAGTGAGCGGTCTTTATTACAGGAGGGGGCGGAGACAAGACCAGTCACCCTGCACAAGCAGAGAGAGCAGCAGTGACTGGTCTTTATTACAGGAGGGGGCGGAGACAAGACCAGTCACCCTGCACAAGCAGAGATAGCAGCAGTGACCGGTCTTTATTACAGGAGGGGGCGGAGACAAGACCAGTCACCCTGCACAAGCAGAGATAGCAGCAGTGACCGGTCTTTATTACAGGAGGGGGCGGAGACAAGACCAGTCACCCTGCACAAGCAGAGAGAGCAGCAGTGACCGGTCTTTATTACAGGAAGCTCCAAGTCTCACACTGGATGACTGCACAGATCTGGAAGAAGTACACAAAGCTCACCAAGATTCCAGGAAGAATACACAGGACTCTTGTATGAGAACAATATTTGATCCCGGAGTTCAGCTTTGTGGGAGTCTTCAATGACCAAAGTGTGAATAAACTATCAAGTTGCAGTGAGAAGCTCCGGCCCTTTGCTGTAGTTCAAGGTATAACCACAAATGACAGCAAAGGACTATGTGAATAGCTTGATAGTGTATTCGGGGGGGGTGGAGTCTGGTCTGTGGTTTCTGGGCTGATATTCAGCTCCGCTGTCAGACGGCACCACAAAGAAGGCTGCTGGTGGAGAGCCGTAGAAGGGATTGTACATGTCCCTGCCTTGGAGGGAGGGATGGATGGATGCTGTGTGCAGGACATATACAATGTACATCTGACGCAAGAAGCTGGAGAAACAACAATCTTCCCCATACAGCTACAGGATCTGCAGGTGAGTAACACAGAGCTCTCTCCTTGTGCTGTATTGTGATGATGGACAATTACTAGACAGACCAGGTCTGATCATTGCAACATGCAACAACTTTAAGGAAACACCATCCATCCATTCCTACGTGGCTGGAGCACAGAGCTCACACACTATAGCAGCCTCCATGCAACACCATCCATCCATTCCTACGTGACTGGAGCACAGAGCTCACACACTATAGCAGCCTCCATGCAACACCACCCATCCATTCCTATGTGGCTGGAGCACAGAGCTCACACACTATAACAGCCTCCATGCAATATCATCCATCCATTCCTACGTGGCTGGAGCACAGAGCTCACACACACTATAACAGCCTCCATGCAACACCATCCATTCATCCATTCCTACGTGGCTGGAGCACAGAGCACACTCAATGCAACACCTCAAATGCAGCCTCAATGCAACACCTCATAACAGCCTCCATGCAACACCATCCATCCATTCCTACGTGACTGGAGCACAGAGCTCACACACACTATAACAGCCTCCATGCAACACCATCCATCCATTCCTATGTGACTGGAGCACAGAGCTCACACACATTATAACAGCCTCCATGCAACACCATCCATCTATTCCTATGTGGCTGGAGCACAGAGCTCACACACTATAGCAGCCTCCATGCAACACCACCCATCCATTCCTATGTGGCTGGAGCACAGAGCTCACACACTATAACAGCCTCCATGAAACAAAGGAAAGTCAAGCAGGCAACCATATGAACTCTCTAGAGCAGGCGTAGGCAATTTGGGCACTCCAGCTGTGGTAGAACTACAAGTCCCATCAGGCATTGCAAGACTCTGACAGCCACAGACATGATTCATGGAGGAAGAGGCATGATGGGATTTGTACCACGATTGCCTACCTCTGGCTTATATTAATAATAAGAAGCCTTTCTTAGAAGCGTGCCTTCCATGTGAGTAACCCAAACCAATACAAACAGCACCAAGCTTGTACAGAGCACCGGCCATGTTGTAGCTATTAATAGACCTGTGAGTATCGTACGTGATCATTTTTTTAAATTTGCATTCACTCCGGATTCACACCTTTTGCCTGATGAGCTTTCCCTTAAAATAAATGGGAACGATGAAGATGGATGTCAATACTCACGACGCTCGAGGCTGACCGAAGACGTTCAATGAAGGAATTTTATCAAAACTGGAGCAGACAAAAACTGGTGCAGTTTCCCATGGCAACCAATCAGCTTCTCTCTTTCATTTTCAAATCTTAATTGAACAAATTGAAGAGAGAAGCTGATTGGTTGCCATGCACAGCTGCTCCAGTTTTTGTCTGCTCCAGTTCGGTAACCCCCCCTTCCCCAATGAGATTTGGTCTCCTTGGCTGGATTCCTGGAGAACAAATACATTGAACTCCTCGATCATTTCTGATGATTGTCAGTGTGTGGGTGGTCTGTGTCTGATACGTAACCCGCCGAGGGAGGAATACTTGCAATATTGGTGTATAAAGGGGTTTTAAGTTGCTGTGAAAATTGTATGTTGTTTGAATCTGTTCTATATCATCAAATTGGGTTTTGGTTGAATTATGTTATGGACTTTTTCTGGCTGCGGTTGAGCTGACTCTGTATCTCGCTGTATCTTGCATGGAACGATAAAGTATATGATCTGATCTGATCTTATTGTATCTCAATGGATCTAACTGTTGCATATCTATTGCACTGCCTAAGCTTATTTAGTGAGATGTTATCTGTGAACTTTACATTAAAGCTGCCCATACATTATGCCAATTTTGCAGTGGGTGCCCCTGTCGGCATCCTTTTGCCCGGCATCCCTCAATCAGCTGATTGCCGAAACCGGTCGGAAAATCTTCAAATGAACAGAGCCGGCAGCCAATGAGCTGCCGGCTTTATTTTTGACCAATGTGTGGCATTGTTTGTATTCTCTTTGTTTATCTTCTATGCCAATTGTTTCTTGTCTTTGCTCATCACTGCAAGATTGTTCATGGACTTTGTTGTATTATATAATAATAATAATTACTAGAGGTGCACCAAAATGAAAATGTCAAAACCGAAACAAAACCGAAATTAAAAAAAAGATGTCAGGCTGAAACCGAAAATGTTTTTTCTTTTAACTTTTTCACATTTTTAAAATATTTTATTTTTATTTATTTTTTATAAACTAATCTCTTATTCTGTATCCCCTGTTATCCATGAACAGGAATCCTCTATACTGAGTGTTCCTGATCATTCATAACATGAGGACAGAGTATGGTTACTATAACTACAACTATGAATGAACAGCATTCCCATTCATTCATAATTGAGGCTATAGTAACCATACTCTGTCCTCAATTATCTACAAACACTCAGCGATCACTGACTGCTTGTACCCGCACTCCATCCTGACAGCTGTCACAGGAGGCTAAGCGAGCGGTGTAGGGAGGAGAGCTCAGCCTCCTGTGACAGCGCGGGCTTCTCCGCCCACACACCGCTCTGCCGGACTGTGACGGGAGGTTGAGCAGTGTGGGAGGAGAGACACCGGCCGCTCACAGCGCTCTCCTCCAGCAGCGCTCGGCCGCCTGTCACAGTTTCTCTCCTCCCCGCTGGGACACAGAGCAGCGCCCAGCGGGGAGGAGAGAATAGGAGGGATGCACCGCTGTATCGGCCAGAAAATGGCACTTTCGGCATTATGCCATTTTCGGCCGATATGTTTCGGCGGCCGATATATCGGTGCATCCCTAATAATTACACAGTTAGTCAGGTTGAAAAAAGACACATGTCCATCGAGTTCAACTTATAGAGATATGAAAAAAAAAAAAAGAAGAAAAGCTCAAACAGAACACTATGCCCACAACTGCCCAGAGGATCCAGAGGAAGGCATAAAAAACCCCTATAAAGCACGGTTCAATTTGCTCCAACAGAGTATCCCATCAGGCAATCGGATAATAATAATATTACTAATAATACTTTTAATAATTATTATTTTAATAAAGATAAAATTACTGTAAAAAAGTAAAGTCAATGAACATTGCAATGTGCATAAAAAAAGCACTTCCATGCATGCCACGATGCCCTACTATGACGTGACGCTGACGTGCATTATGACATGCACTGGAGAGCAATGCAAAGTGCGTCACAGTGCAAATGCTATTACAAAGCAATGCGTGGCAATGTGTGACGACATCAGTACCATCTTGTCTTGAATTGTATTGTGACTGTAATGTCTTCCTTATATTGTAAAGCGCTGCGCAAACTGTTGGCGCTATATAAATACTATGTAATAATAATAATATTTGGATGCATTTCTTTAACGGAAAATGCACCACACAGCAAAGTGCAAAGGTGTGAACCCGGCATTAGGTTCATGTTCAGGACAAGCTCGCGGAGGTCTTCCCCTTTCTTTTAGACAGAAGTTTAGCAAATCAGCAATTAAGTTGACAATGTGTGAAAGTGCAAAGATAACATGATACAAAAACAAACAACAATGATATACAGAGTAACAAGTGAGCCAGGAGGAGGAGGAGGAGGAGGGGGAGACGTGTGCTATGAAATGTCCCGGAGGTGGGGAGGGTCATAGAAATATCTAATAGTGGTTTAGAGGAATAAGATCAACGTTGAGTCTAATATTCTTAGGTTGGGGGTTTTCCTTTCCACAAGGTGTAGAAATTCCCTTTAAGAACAAACACGTGCATCACTGCTGAGAACATGACTATGGCAGCCGGGGGAGTCAGCAGCAATTTTTTTGTCTTTTTAGAAAAATGTTAATCAGAATCAGAGAGTCCTGAGGAAGGTGGTGCCGCCCCTCTACACAGCATTCTAAACCCTGACGAAAGGGGTGCCGGCCCAAAACACAGCATTCTAAACCCTGACAAAGGGGGTGCCACCCCTCTACACAGCATTCTAAGCTCTAACCTAGGGGGTGTTGCCCTTCTACACAGCATTCCAAGCTCTAACCTAGGGGGTGTTGCCCCTCTACACAGCATTCTAAGCTCTAACCTAGGGGGTGTTGCCTCTCTACACAGCATTCTAAGCCCTGACGAAGGGGGTGCCTCCCCGAAACACGTCGGCTTGTTTTTTGGGAAGAAATACTTTTGGACTCTAGAGCCCTGGGGGCGGCTCTCTTATTCATCTATTGTTACCTTGATAGAAATGGAAGACCTGATTTTGATTCTGATTTTATTTTAAAATGCACAACAAAATTGCTACAAATGCCCGGCGGGTACAGAGAATGTTGTCAATTTGCAGAGATGACAATAAATACAAAGTTGCCGGATACATTAATGAAGTAAAGTGCTGGTCTTGTCTCAGGGGGCCCATTGGCACTATCAGAGAAATGATGTCCAGCTGAAGTGAGCGCATGTAGACAGGAAGTGGCTGAGAGGCGTTAGAGGAGATCAGCAACATGTAAAAAAAAGGTGAAAACAGAATTTTATACAAGAACAGGAAATTGGTTCTCAGACATTGTGATTTAGCAAATCCTCCAGCTCGTGTTTTCATCTACTGCCATGTCCTCTAATGATCATTTTCATTCCAGGGTCCCTACGCAGGAGAACAGTATGCGCCATCCGAGGAATGATGAGCCCCCTTTAATGTCACATTCATGGAGAAGCGGGTATTGATATACTGGACGGCCTTTAACCTCACCCTGCTGTGTCGTCTTATTAACATATATTCAGGTCAGTTCACGAAAGACACAATTCTAGTCAGAGAGAAGCACAAATTTTTTTTAAAGCTGAACTGCGAGATAAGAAAATATCGTCCTCAGATAAGAGTCCTGTGTATTCTTCCTGAATGTTGGTGAGCTGTGTGTATTTCTTCCAGATCTGTGCAAAACTGCAAGCTTTCTGTAATAAAGACCGCTCACTGCTACTCTCTATCTTTGTGCAGAGTGACTGGTCTTATCTCCGCCCCCTCCCGTAATAAAGGCCGGTCACTGCTTGTCTCTCTGCTTGTGCAGGGTGACGGTTCTTGTCTCCGCCCACTCCTGTAATAAAGACCGGACACTGCTGCTCTCTCTCCTTGTGCAGGGTGACTGGTCTTGTCTCCGCCCCCTCCTGTAATAAAGACCGGACACTGCTGCTCTCTCTCCTTGTGCAGGGTGACGGTTCTTGTCTCCGCCCCCTCCTGTAATAAAGACCGGACACTGCTGCTCTCTCTGCTTCTGCAGGGTGACGGTTCTTGTCTCCGCCCCCTCCTGTAATAAAGACCGGACACTGCTGCTCTCTCTCCTTGTGCAGGGTGACTGGTCTTGTCTCGACCCACCCCTGTAGTTTCTACAGGCAGGCTCAGTATGCTAAGGGGAGGCACTGGAGCTGCAGCCAGAAGATCATGACTACCACTACATGTAGTGCAGACTACTACAGTGATTTTCAGCATCCCCATCGGCCCTCCGGGGATCAGATATGGATACTAGCACTCCAGAATGTAGAAAAGTCAATGTTTATTGACTTCACAGGTGTCACATCATCAGAGCGACGTTTTGGAACAGCAAAGTCCCTTCCTCAGGCAAAACAGATAATGACGCTGTTCCGAAACGTCGCTCTGATGATGTGACACCTGTGAAGTCAATAAACATTGACTTTTCTACATGCTGGAGTGCTTGTGACCTTTTTTTCTTTTGAACTTATATTGCGGAGGCATCCGCGGTCATTTCAGCACCCACCGTACAATGAGGGTTTTTTTATCCGGTCAGGAGTGCGATGGGTGTGTATGTTTTTTCAGATATGGATGCTGACATTGTGCCAGGCTGGACCTATGTAAGGGTCTATAAAAGATCGTTGCGGAGTTCAGAGTATCTTGTTATCTGAGTCACATTTGTCATTTTTATTTCCTTCATGTGACATTTTGTAATGTAGCCACTAGAGGGAGCTCTGGAGTCACCCTGCCTCTCTCAATGCATCTGCTGAGATCACCTATCAGCCACACAAGGAGTGCATTGTTTCCAACCATTCAAGTCCTCCGACCCCTAGGCTTGCATCATGAGAAGGAGCAATAAAACGCAACTGTTGTGTGACTCTAAAAAAGGAAGCAGAGACTGCATATGTAATAAACAAATATTCCGTTGTTTGCAGAGGCCTGTGACTTGGAGATCAGACCCGGCAACGTGGTCCATGTGGGCGCCGTGGTCACCATCACATGTAGCCAAAGGAGCAACGCCAGGCAAGGGGTCAAAATCACTAAGAGCAACGAGAAGAGATGGGAGAATCCGCGAGGGAATTCCATCACCATTAACGACACGAGCGTCACTCCGGGCAGAATTGCGTATTTGTGCAAAGACGGCGTCGACAAGCTGGTCTGTGGACACTACATAGAATTCGGATGTAAGTTCCCTTCGTAGAGCATTATTGTCACTTACTGTCTACAAATCCCTCATCACTATCATAGAGACACCTTTCTCATCCCGGGATCCGTGGAACTCCAGGGTCCCTCCAGAGGTTGCTAGTGGCTCCTTGAGCAATGAGCAAAGGTTGCCTCTCAGATGAGCAACCACTGACACCTACCATGTCATTAGATATCTGTATGGGGGGTCACCAATAGAGTTGGGCAGTATATTGGCGACCAATGTGAGGGGGCACCACACTGACCACACCAACCAATGTATAGGGACACTACACAAACCTCTACTGTATAGGTGCAATACATTACCAATGCAAGGTGGCACCATACTGACCACTAGTGGAAGGATGCATTACAGTGACCGCCAATGTAATGGAACACTACAATGGTCACCAATGTAAGGTGGCACTATACTGATCTCCAATGTGAGAGGGGCACTACACTGACCACCAAAGCAAGGGAGCACTACACTGACCATCAATGTGGGGTGGCACTGTACTGACAATCAAAGTAAAGGGGGACCACACTGACCATTATTGTAGAGGGATATTAAACTGGCCACCAATGTAAGGGGGCACTACACTGACCACCAAAGTAAAGGGGGCACTACACTGACCACCACTGTAAAGGGACAATACACTGACCACCAAAGTAAAGGGACAATACACTGACCATCAATGTAAAGGGACACTACACTGACCATCAATGTAAAGGGGGCACTACACTGACCAGCAATGTAAAGGGGGCACTACACTGACCATCAATGTAAAGGGATACTACACTGACCACCAATGTAAAGGGGGCACTACACTGACCACCAATGTAAAGGGGGCACTACACCAATTACCAACTTCCTGTAGTCCATCAGAGGAGACCTCGGGCTGGGCTGATTGGCTCACTGGATTTCTGGCAGGATCAACAGATCATTTTCTGCACTCACAGCTTTTGTAAGGCAAAGCATGGAGGAGTGTGCGGATATCGGGGAGATGTACTCAATAATGTTTGTAAGTAAATTTCTCCCAGGCATACAATTTAATCCCCGCTTTTCAGTCCCTCCAGATCCACCCAGAAACATCTCATGTGAACAGGAAGGAGAATCCGGAAACATTTCCTGCTCGTGGGTGCTGGAGAGACATAGCGGCATCCCAAATAACTGTACCTTGCACTTACAGTTGAGTATCTGTTTCTATATCGCATTCATTTATGTACAGTGCAGACAAAGTCTCAGTGATGGCCAATAGATGGCGCTGAGGAGCACAGGAGACAAGTATATATTTCCTGTACTCCCCAGCTCCATCTAGTGGCCATAATGTAATATTACAACACACTACATTTGAACTGGAAAAACGGATATTAAGAACATTTGTTTTTGGCATTATTCACCCAGAATAAACATTCACAGATATGCACAGGCCGTATTTACTGTCATACCACTGTATTCTATTTTTAAGATTGTAATTATTTTTAAAGCTGAAGTTTAATCTGGACTGGGGAGGAAACGGTTAGATGATGCTGGATGTCCCCCATCCCAGGGAATGAGGCGGGCTCTGTCTGATTGGGTGGAGCCTCTAATGCACACTGTACAATGTTTATGTATTACAGGATGAGTCCGTACAATATTACGAAGAGTGTTTCAGGCAGCTGCCAGGCTGGGACCAATACGCTGACCCTGCCTGTGGCAGCCATTCCTAATGGTGAATACATGGCTGCGGTGGTGACCTCCAATCAGCTGGGGACAAACACTTCACAGTTCTACAACTTCACTTTCTATGATATAGGTGGGTGGCAATCGGTGGGATGCTTGAGTTTTTATACCTACTTTTAGTCCTAAGTTTATATGGTTTTTCCTTGTGATGTCTTCACTGGGCAGTTGAAAAGACCTAGGGATAGGGGAAGAGGTATCGCAAGTCTCTCCGCAGCTCAGATAATACACAGTTAGGGCATCTGACATGGCATTATTTTTATAAATGGATTTTGCACCCCGGCCACTTAGCTTGAGCAGCTTATCCAAGGTTCTTTTCAGGGCCATATGATCCATGAGTGCAGAAAAAAGAAATGGTGCCTCTATGAGAGGCGGTGCTGTTCAGTCGTTCCTAAGATAAGTATATAAAAAGAAGATGTAAATAAAACAGTACTCAGGGCTCTGCATTTGGGAGGTGCTCTCTGGCTTGTATGTAATGCTCACTTTCATTTCTCTGTATGGACCTTTTGTGGTCAGGAGTCAACGCTCGTTCTCTGAGAGACCTCTTTATAATTTCCTGTTTCTGGCCACACCTGTGTTTTTTTATTTTCACAGTAAAATTTTACTTAAAGGGGGGTTTCTTGGAGCCCTGCTTCAAAGCCCATTTTGCAACCCCGAAGTCTACCTATGGCAGTTAATAGGTAACTGCGTGAGTTGAGGTTCCTTCATGGACTTCATGGTGTACAAGATGGTGGCTGCCCTGGGTGAACCGGAGAGAACATTGATACATGCTAACCATAGTAGGATGACGCGAAAAATGCTGGCAGAACACCTGCACCGGATGGATTAATGGATCCCACCATCAAGGTGGACGGTTGAAGCATCTAGAAATTTCTTCCATGGTAGACCTCCAAAATTCAGAGAGTAGGTGGTTTGGTAGCATCACATTCAAAAGCCACTTAAAGTGACACTAAACTCCGGAGTTAAATCTTAAGAATGCATTCAAGCCTAACTATTAACAACGATGTATCTTATTTGTTACATAGTTATATAGTATTTGAGGTTGAATAAAGACACAGGTCCATCAAGTTCAACCTTTGTGTGTCTGTGTGTGTATATGAGTCCCTGTGTGATGTAGTTTTTACCTGTACCTGTACCCCTGTATGTTACGGTCTCTGAGGAAGGCATCTAAATGATTTTTGAATGATTCAATACTCTCAGCTGATACCACTGCTTGTGGAAGAGAGTTCCAAAATGTAACCTTCCTAACTGAAATTGACCCCCTCTCCCTTTGTGGTTAAATCTTTTCTCCACCGATTTTAGGTTGGTGGCCTCTAGTCTTTTTGAGGGAGTTTACAGTTTAAAGTAAAAAGTGTATTGCTGATGTTGCCATCCCCACTAAACATTTTGTTCCAGATACCGGTGCCGATACTTGGAATTTTCACAAGAACTACCAGGGTTGCAGCGGTTGCAGCGGTTGCAGCTGGGACTTGGCTCTGGCACTCCACCACTGTCCTGAAATCATTAGTCTGTATTGTTTTAGAAAAACTGTCACATGACAATAAACAAAAATTTATCAGTACTTGTATCTGTGAGTACTTGGGCTAGTATCAGGACTTGTACTCACAGAAATAGTATCGGTGAATCCCTTTATTTATATTTATAAAAACAAAATCGTACATTAAAACAGAGATGTACAAATCCCGGGAGCTCCGTGTGCTCCTTACAAATGACAGCTGCCTCCTAATTTTTTAATTTTTCTCTAGTGTAGTCTTGGAGCTGGAAAAGTATCTGTACTTGTACTTGTACCGAGTACTGTACTTGGTATCGGTGCATCCCTAATTTTGTACATCAAAATCATGCCCCCCCTTAATCGCCTCACTTCCAGCGTGAACAATTTGCGTATCGCTCGGCTTGGCCAGGACACAAATGATTGAACCATCACTATAGCTTGCTAGAGATAAAGATAATAAGAAGTATATTTGCTGCTACTAATCTTATATATTGACATTAGAATTTCCCTTGAACTGGCAAACTTCCGCAGTTGACTCTGAAGCACAATAGATTTGTTTTTCTTTTTCCTTCAGTGAAACCAGATCCACCAACCAACGTAACCATCAACTGCCACCAGACAGCGGACGAGTGCTCTGTGACCGTTCACCCAGAGAGGGACATTCAGCACACCAAGCTAAGATATCGAGTCGGCGATGGAGGGGACTGGCAAGAGGTAGTTTTTCTAAGGGAATTTGCAGAATAGAAAAAAACATAATTATTTATTGTTGTCTATTTATATATGGTGAGTAGTCTCCACCTCCAACAGTCCTCCTGTTAACGAAGACAAGACTTTCCCTGTGGATGGAGGTTATGTGACCTCATGCTGAACTTCAGGCAAACATCTAAATCTGCAGCTGAAATACATATATTGGTGCAGTTTTACCTGCTGAAGGCTTCTTTTATACTATGCATCAGCCAACACGGGGACCTGAACTTTCTCTGCTACACTTATTCCTGGTTCCAGGGGTTCCAATCCTGTGATTGACATTCAGATAAACATGGGGTCACAGATAATAGCAACATTTCAGAACCCTAGTTAGTCCCTTCATCAGGCAAAGCAGTGTCAATCACATTGCATTGCCTGACGAAGGGACCAAATAGGGTTCCGAAATGTTGCTATTATCTGTGACACCGTGTTTATCTGAACCTCAATGAAGGACGGATAATGTGGACCCCGGTGGACTGCTGACCTTACTGTTTCGTGTGGTCTTGCGGCACCATCCATTGGCACTTCAGCACCGATTTATAGTAATTAGGGATGCACCGATACCAGTTTTTCTGTATCAAGTACCGATTTATTTTTTTTCGGTACTCGCTGATACCTAATACCAGTACCGGAAGTCCCATTATGGAAGGTGTAAAGTCTCTCCACTCGGCTTCCCAATTAGCAAGAAAGCTGTCTGCATGCTCCCTCATCACCAGGTGACGAGAAAGCATGGAGCCGGCTTTCTGGCCAATCAGGAAGCCGGGCAACACGTCATTACACGGCGCCTGGATTTCTGATGCCCTATTCTTCCTCGTCACCAGGTGATGAGAGACGGGCAGTGTGTAATGACTTGCTGCCCGGCTTCCTAATACCGGAAGTATCGGGCCAGGCATCGGAGCATTTCGGCGAGTACGAGTACTCACCCAAATACTCAGCATCGGCACCAATACCGATACTAGTATCGGTGCATCCCTAATAGCAATATGTCGGTCTGTAGTGTGAAATTTCTAATACCCAATCCTGTGATTGGACAGTTAAGGTACAGTAGGAGACCTATGAAGTCAGCAAGCATGGAATGTGTCAAGGCAGATGTTGATTGTCCATGACTTCACAACAATTCACACCTTCAGCCATGTAAATAGAAGGATTGTCATCTATGCAGGCTGTCTGACACCAAAGATGGGATTATGTACCCAGAACAGAATGGTTCCACAACTTTCTCCTCCGATCCTGTTCTTGGACAATCAATATCAACCTTGTCTGTGAAGGTTCTCAACCTTCAACCTTGACACATTCCATGGTGATGGGTTTTTTAAGGCAGTGGTTCTCAACCTGTGTAACCTCAGGACCCACATTTGCCCTTGGTCATTAAGTCACGACCCAAGTCGCACTGCAATGGAACGCATAGCATTAGGGTACCGCACGTTCCAGTTCGGGTGTACAAACTGTGGGTGGGAGGGACGTTTGGGGTACCATTCAAATGCATGGCAATGCATCACACCACCCACAACAGAATGCATGAAAGGTGCAATTGCGTGGTACAGTGCGTTAATCGCACGGTATTATGCAATTAGTGCACTGTACTAGTGTGAACAGGCCCTCAAAAACACTGACACAATCTGACACACATACACAATCCAACATTTTTTTTATTGAATTACATTTTTTTTAAGGTCCACACAGTCTTCCTACTTTATGAGAACTGGAGTGGATCCTCAGCCTGGGGTCCAGTGTGGGCTGCTGTGCTGTGACGAAGCTCCATCCATATGTCCATTGCTTGTACAGCTCCCTTGCGTGTCTTATATAGGTGCCAGAATGTGGTATCCAGAGCCAGAATGTGATATCACCATGGCACCTCTCCAGGACATGTGAGGGAGCTGTAAACAATGCTTGCATGGATGGAGTTCCCTCCCAGCCATAGCTCCATCTCATCCCACCTCAAGCTGACACTTGGCGACGGACAGTGTATTTTGAATGGCTGCTTGGCGTGAGAACTGACAGTGCTGCGCTAGGGGGAGGCAGAGAAGCCTCTCACCTAGAAAAGTGGAAAGCAAGTGGCAACCCACTGGAAACATGGTCGCGACCCACTTTTGGGTCACGAGTCACGACCCACCAGTTGAGAACCAAGGGTTTAAGGTATCTGAGCTTCCTGTGTGGATATAAATGCCGGGGGTGTTCCTAGCATTCATTAGAACCGAGGAAGTTGTTTGGATAAGATATAAAATGTCTTCAACATTACAGAACGTCTAATTGAATGTGACCAACTACCACTAGCTAGTATTCCATGTACAGGCACCTGTCCTTAAAATAAAAAGTTTCTTTATATACACAGGTCAGGTGTCCTGATCCCATACTCTTCTCCAATAGCTAGGACATGCACTCTGTAGACCTTCTGGAGTTTGGACAGGCAGCACCAATAGTTCTGAGGTTACTACCGGTGCTGCCTGATGCACACAGTCATATCAAACCATAGTGAGGGCTGAATTTGCCTGAACTACTCAGACAAATGATAGGCAGCACCATCAGCAAACACATAGTAGAATGTGCTGCCTGCCCAGACTCTACTATGGAAGGATGTGAAGAAGGGCCATGGTGGTCATAAGAACTGGACAGGCTGCTATGAGGGGAAGTTATATCTCTATAGACAACTGATAACCTCTGTGCCAATATTTACTTCTAGGCAGAAAACCCAATCAATGGAAGCTTCACCCTCTATCACCTCCACCCAGTGACCCAATATCACTTCCAGGCTGCCTGCAAATACCGGTATGAACGTGGAACATGGAGCAACTGGAGCCAACTGGTGACCTGGGAGACACCAGAGAGCAGTGAGTGCATTTTTATTTTATATGCAAAGGTGTGAAATATACCAGGTTGTTTTCAGCCAGTACAATAAATGTTACAAAAATGACAACCCTGTGATATATATTTGGTGGCTGCCTAATTAGGAACGCCTACTTCTTAAAGTGCAGTTCTCATGAGATATAGAGGGGAGATACCATTGCTTAACTCATCCTGAAAAAAAAACGAGTTTCATCGCTTTTCTGCTGACCCGCTGGATTCAACAGTCACTGACCCAGACCCAATACGGGGGGCGAAACGCATCAGTAGAAAAGCTAATTAAGGTGCCTAGAAGTCTGCCGGTATAATAAAGTTGTTTTTAGCTTAATGGAAGTGATGTGCAGCGTAATGCTATATGTGTGGGTTTGTTTGGCACCTGGAAATGTGAGCACATGTAGCTGAGATTGTAATAGCAGTGAACCTGGGAGGGGTATTGCATCAAAAGGGAGTATAACTTTGTCTTTGGTTACATAACAAAGTTATACAGATATCATTATGATAAAAAAAAAGCTTAGCACCAATATCTATCCCAGCTGCAAGTACTACATTTAGTAAATACCACAAAATCACACAAATCTATATCTGTGTGCCGTGCTCTGTACTGTATACATATAAACATTCATATCTTCTTATACATCAAGAAGTCTTATGTGCCAATACAATTGTGTAATATTCATAGATCTCTATACAATTCTAATCATATAGAAAAATTCTTCAAGATCTTCAAAATCACATTGATAAGTCTTTGCAGTCAGTGTAATGTGTTTAAAATGTCCACCACCAACTCTATAATCAGTTGCTGTGTGTGTAATCCTATCCTCCACAGGCTCCAAAGTTCCCGTGTTGACCCTAAAAAAAAGCCTCTCGCCTCACTGTGAGACCCCAGAAATAAGGTCTCGCAATACAGATCCCCTAATCCTCTCTATTTCAGGCAGAAACAACAACGTTGGAGGTGGACACTTTCTCCTCCGAGTCTGCGCTCTCCACCACATCCTAAAGCTCCGACCTACGTATGTTACATCATACGATGATGCCCCTGTTGAAGTTGTCATATGACGTAACGTACGTAGGGCAAAGCAGCAAAAAAAATAGCTGGGGAGGAAGGGGTTAATTCAGGCTGGTAAGGGTTAACAAATAGGTTAATAAGTGTTTGAATAGGTGTATTTTTTTTGCTTGCAACATGGCTTTACCTGACACCATATGGAGATGAAACTTCACACATTGATCTGCTATGAATAGACCAGAGAAGTTCAATGAAGCAATAATAACATGGCTACATTGTAACTCTCATTGGCACTGCAGACACTATACAGTTTACACAGAAGAAGTTAGGGATGTGGTATGGAACAAGTCCCATCTCTTGCTGGTAAATGCAGCCAGGGGGCTGCTGGGGAAGGGGGAGGAGCCCCAAGATGCCCAAAGTAAGACGATGTTTTTTGAGGGCATGTAGTACGCCATGGTTCACAACTGGTTAAATCTAAGAAAGCTACTTGGATGAGCTGCAACGTCACCAGTCAAGACCAGTTAAATGTGACTAGCCATTACATACAATGCAGCGAGGTGAATGAGGCTCTTTGTCAACAGTCAGGCATGTCTATCCCTCACCGCAAAGGTGCATGCACGAGGTGTAAAAATACATGCGCGCTTGCTATTTTTATAGCTGAACCATCACAATGCTCTCTCTCTCTCTCTCTCTCTCTTGATCATTGTTTTTCAGGAAACATGTTGAGTTCTTGGTGAAGGCGTTTTACAGAGGTGTGAAAACCTCCGAAGTCTCATTATACTTTTTTTTTTTGCACATTTCCTTAAGTTTGCATTTCCTTTACGTGCAGACAGAAACGTGTTTCTGGAATGTTCCAGAGCTACACTCCTTGTACTTACCGTTGTACTTACCATTGTAAGGATCTTATTTGGTGAATAACTGATCTCCGTGGTTGTCTTTCTACACAAACATTACAGGAAATCTCATATGAGCTTTAACATCATAATGTCATTTCACAAATCATTTTATATATTCTGTATGTGTATATACCGTATATATATCTAATTTATATTTAAATCAGCAGCTTACATTGAAGGAATACCTGGAAATCCTGCCATAAAGGTCCTTGCGTTGGCAATTGCTGTTATAGAGTCAGGGCCACCCCATATAATGAGGCACACCTGCTCCCCCCTTTCCAGCCAGAGCAACCTGTGACACTCTGGGCGGCATCCTGCCCAGCTCACTACATTGCCTGGAGCAGAACGGGACGCTCTGGCTGGTGTCCTGCCCAGCTCCTGGCAACCAGTGAGCCGTGTGGGACACTGTGCACCACAGACTGCCCCTGGCCCACCCTCCTGGAACCTGAAATGTCCACCAGGGGCCGCCACCACCCCTACAACCCCCTCCTCCCCAGGGAACGTGCACCAAGAGTAAGTAACCCCCAAAAAATGGGCATCATGAGCACACATCCCTCATCTCAGGCAGCAATTGTCTAGAGGCTCCCCTGTGACAACGCTCTCAACCCACAAATCCCAACATATACCGATGCACATTATTCGGTTGCTTGGGCTAGCTTTCAGTGCAGCACATTGGACAACCCATTGATAACGGTCCAAGCTAATACTAAAACTGCTGCATACACATGTTACATTGTATTGCTTATATTCCCTCTTTTAGAGCCACGTGGAAAGCTCGATGTGTGGTACAAATTGAGCAGCACCATTAAAAAAACATGGACTGTCACCCTGTATTGGCAGGTAAGATCTTTGCTCCTTTGTGCACAGTGCTGCCTCTAGAAAAGTGCATTGTTTTCCTAAACCAGTCCTCGATTATTGCTAACAGACGTTTCCAGAACAACGACACTTGTATAAAAAGAACCTGTCAGCAGTGGCTTAGCAATAGCCATAGCATTCCCTGCGGCTTTAATTGGGCCCTGGGGTAAGAGGTGGCTCCATTAGGAAGAGTTTAAAGAAGTTTGTATTGGGGTTATAGAGTAATTGTGTACAGCTTCTATGGGGCCCTGGGGTTGGAGGGGGCCCCATTAGGAAGAGTTTAAAGATGTTTGTATTGGGGTCATAGAGCAATTGTGTGCAGCTTCTATGGGGCCCTGGCATAGGAGGGCTATGAATTAGGAATGGCATCCTTTGAATAAGATGTTTCTTAAAGTAACGGCTCATTATTTATGGTCTCGTCTTGCAGAGTATGAATGCGTCTGAGGTCAGAGGTCACATTCGCTATTATCAAGTGACATTACGGCTGGTGAATCAGAGCAGCCCGGCATCCATAGACAACACCACAGACACATGCTTCAGCAAAGACATTGAGGCGAGTGACTACGTCATTGCTGTGTCAGCTCACAACTCAAAAGGAAACTCGACTCCCACACTGAGCAGAGTCACTCGTCAGGATGTTTCAGGTAACGGCTGTTCCCAGCAAGATGCGCCTCCTGTGTGCACCCGGCAACCTTTGTACTAGCCCCCCCCCCCAGCCGCCGGGCCACAGGCACATCACTTAAAATGCACGTAAACCCTAAAAATACATTTCACCTTCTGGCTTCCTTTTGGTCTGTTAAATGTACCATAAAAAAGTGTTATATATGTCCAAGAAGTGCAAAAAAAGTCAAAAATTCAGGGCTGTCCTGTGTTTCTTCCTGTGTTGCCATTCAATGCGCATCATGGGGGGGAGGTGTGGAAAAGCAAATAATGTTATGAAGCATTGTTGTATTTGCACAACTAGATAGGAAAATCAAAAGTGTTTTACTTAAAGCTTAACTTTGTGGACGAAAGCATGTTTGG
>NW_017307296.1:171260-172798 GCF_000935625.1 Nanorana parkeri
CAGGATAACGTCAGAGAGCTGCAACCTGCTGAGCAGTGGAGGGAAGAGGCTTCAGAGGGACTGGTGGCATGAAGTGTAGGCATGAAGCATGAAGTGAAGTATAGGAGGCTCCTATCCATCTGCCAGCCCCATAGAACACTCGTGGACAAAAGATTGTTCAGTAGGGGGGGGGGGGGCACTGCAAGAGTGAACTGCTTGTTTTGCCTAAGAGATGAGATGATATACATACCTCATTCCTTGCCCCTTAGGCAGCTGGCACTCTCCTCCAATCTCTGACACTCCAGAGTGAGGGATTGCCTTCAATGTCCCCCCATGCAATGCAGGACTGTTGGTCCTGCATTGTACAGGATAATGTCAGAGAGCTGGGCAGTGGAGGGAAGAGGCATCAGAGGGACTGGTTGCATAAAGAGAAAGAGGCTCCTATCCATCTTCCAGTCCCATGGAACAACATGGACGAAAGAACTTTCGGGGGGGAGGTGCACTGCAAGAGTGAGCTGCTTGTTTTTCCTAGGGGATGATAAATAAAGTGATATACATGCCTAATTCTTGCTCCTTAGGCAGCCGGCACTCTCTAGGTGATAAATTATTCCTTCTCCTTAGGCACCTCTGCTCTCTGACACTCCAGAATGAGGGAGGGACTTCAACGTCCTCCCATGCAACTGTACGGGATAATGTCAGAGAGCTGCAGCCTGCTGGGCAGTGGAGGGAAGAGGCTTCAGAGGCACTGGTTGCATGAAGTGTAGGAGGCTCCTATCCATCTGCCAGCCCCATAGAACACTCGTGGACAAAAGATTGTTCAGTAGGGGGGGGGGGGGCACTGCAAGAGTGAACTGCTTGTTTTGCCTAAGAGATGAGATGATATACATACCTCATTCCTTGCCCCTTAGGCAGCTGGCACTCTCCTCCAATCTCTGACACTCCAGAGTGAGGGATTGCCTTCAATGTCCCCCCATGCAATGCAGGACTGTTGGTCCTGCATTGTACAGGATAATGTCAGAGAGCTGGGCAGTGGAGGGAAGAGGCATCAGAGGGACTGGTTGCATAAAGAGAAAGAGGCTCCTATCCATCTTCCAGTCCCATGGAACAACATGGACGAAAGAACTTTCGGGGGGGAGGTGCACTGCAAGAGTGAGCTGCTTGTTTTTCCTAGGGGATGATAAATAAAGTGATATACATGCCTAATTCTTGCTCCTTAGGCAGCCGGCACTCTCCAGGTGATACCTTATGCCTCGCTTCTTAGGCAACCAGCGCTCTCCTCCAATCTCTGACACTCCAGAGTGAGGGACAGCCTTCAACGTCCCGCCATGCAATGTAGGACTGCTGGTCCTGCATTGTACGGAATAATGTCAGAGAGCTGCAGGAGAAGGAGGCTCCTATCCATCTGCCAGCCCCAAGGAAGTCTGTAGGGTAGAACTGCACAGGTGCAGACGTTGGATCAAGAAGACAGTGGAGGAATGTAAACATTTTCAGGCACCACGGACAGGGCCGGATTTACTCCCTCTGCTGCCCCAAGGCCAGGCTCCTCAATGCGCCCCCTA
>NW_017307296.1:172811-178953 GCF_000935625.1 Nanorana parkeri
GCCGGATTTACTCTCCCTGAGGCCAGGTTCCTCAATGCATCCCCCTACCTGCCAACCCGCCCCGCCCCCTCATGTTGAATGGCAGACCTGCAGGCTGCATACAAGGGATCTCAGCGACATCGCTGGGATCACTTGTACAAAACAAGAATCGGCTTCCCCGCTGTGCATTTAGCTCTGCTTGTCCAAAGCAGGGCTAAATGTAGAAAACAACTACCCGCCCGGTGCACGGAACTGCATGTCCCAGGCATCGGGAGGTAGGAATTCATTCCACACCCCTGCTGCCCCTCTACTCCCTGCTGCCCCAAGGCCGGGCCTTGGTTGGCCCTGTGGGAAATCGGGCCTTGAGCAGGGAGTGAGATCAAGGTAAGTACAGTGATTTGGGGGTGGGCTAGATTTACCTAGAGGGTTGAGGGCAATATAGTAAGTAAACTTTGCGGTAAGATCCTTTACCCTTTGATCCCTTTATCATCCACATGTAATGGCCTCATTGACCACTCGGTTACTCAATAATCATGATGGAATTTAGTTACTTTGGGCACCCCGGTGGTTTTAAAGCCTGATGTTTTCTTCTCTTCTTCATAGCTCAAGGTTTACTGCCACCTATAAATGTCGTTGCCACAACTAATGGCTCAAGCTGTGTAACCCTCACCTGGGATCTGCCAGCAAGGAATGAAGATTTGGGTTGGGATCAGATTGTAGAATGGGAGACTCCTACAGAAGACAAGCCGAGCCCTACAAACTGGGTGAAAGTGCCAAAGTTTCAACGAACAGTAACAATATCAGGTAAGCTCAGATTATTTGGATAGGAGGAGCTAAAACAGACAAAGGTGGGCAGGAAAACCTAAACCTCCCAAGTGGACAGAAGAGATCTGGGAATTAAATCAAGGAGATCTCACTGTTGGGGTATCCATGACAAATAAGAAGTCAGGGACCAACTCAGACCACCAGTCTCCAGTTATAACCAAAATATTTTAATTTGGTTGATGGAAACTTTATGTATAAAATGTGACATAAACGCCACATTACACAGTGAGGATCTATTCTGGCAATTTACCAAGAGTTTTTCTTCATGCAGGACACTATAAGCCTAACATATGTTATCAGTTCCGGGTCTACTTTCTGCAAGAAGGAAGAGCTGGAGTCCCTGGAATCACCATGGCGTCAACACAAGAGAAAGGTACCCCATCCTATCTTGTCTTCTATATGTTATGCTAAACATACACACAATGATTTTTATTATTCAAATTCATCAAGTTGTGTAACGCCTTACTCCGGGTGGCTGGAAAAGCTACCCATGCAACGGCCCCCCTTTCCGCGCACCCTGCAGGCTTCCTTTGTGCTGGACAACCAATCCCCTGGATCCTCTTACCTTTGCTGCTTGATGGATGGCAGCTCTCTGAAGTCATCCCATACCAACAGGACTAACAGTCATGCATTGTACAAGCGGACACTGAGGGTCTCAATCTCAATCCCACTTCCTATCCCTTCCACTGTATATACATACATTTGGGTCAAGGTTGAGGCTAACTCTAATGCTCCTGTATAAAGTCCTTATTCTGATTCTGTATTACCATCTCCTGTCCATATAATTTGTGATCTCTTATCTTCTGTCCATCCCCAGCTCCCGAGGCTGCTTTAGAATTTAAAGTCGATGTAAAGAAAGATGGCCACATACTGGTCACCTGGAGGGGGATCCCACCACATAAACAAATGGGATGTATCCTTCATTACAGCATCTACCTAAAGGATCGAACGTCGGGGTTGACCAAGGAGGTGAAAAGTAAGTAGAGGTCAAGGTTTGGCAAAAAGACCCATCGGCCACGTGCACTTTAAGCCCCGTGACACACTGCACAGGAAGCCGTGCAGAGCGAAGCAAAGCTGTCAGGCAAGGAGTGTGTGAGCTGAGTGCAGGCAGATGAATGACAGCACTTCTTCAGCCAATCGGCTTGCGCGTTACAACCGGCTGGACTTCGCATCCTAACGCGCGGGTTTATACGTGCGAACCGATTGGCTGAAGGTAAAATTTTTCATCTCGGCACGCTCAGCTATGCGAGCTCTCGCAAGCTGACGTGTCGGAGAGAAAATTACATGACACACTGCACGCCAAGGCAGCGCGCCACCGCTCCGCTCTGCTTCACGTGCAGTGTGTCACAACCTTTATGATCTTAGTTATTAATTTGGGGGACTTAGAGCTGCAATTTTTGTGTTTTTTTCTTTTTTCCTGTGTCGGTCATTCCCACCCGCGAAGAAGGCGTGATGTAATCACGCACGCTTCTCCTTTTGCAAACTACAACTGGGAGGAAATGCAACTGAGAGCCAGTTCTACATAGGGAGATAAAAGCGGCTTCTGGTCACACAATCCAGAAGAAGATAAGGGACCTGTTTGGAAAAATAAAAACAATGTAAAATGTTTGCAATATTGGAAAAGTCTGAAAATAACAGGAATAAAAAATGTAATACATTTATTATAAACTACAACTAATAATAATAATATTAATAATAAATAATGTGCATTTTTTTTCAGTATTGTACAACCCGTCACAGATTTACTACCAGTATGATATCGACACGGGAAATATAAACGGGCAATATGTACTATGGATGACCTACTCCAATGGAGCCGGGGAGACGACCACCAGACAGGAAGTGTATTTTACAGTAGACGGTAAGAACACCATTAAGATCAAATATTTCTTAAATGGTATCTACACCCCGTTTACATATTTATATATATATGGTCAGCTCCATGTACATGATCTTATCAAGGATTCTCATTGTTTTTAAATGTTTGCTTTATGTATAATATGTTACAATATATGAATAAGGGGGCAGCCATACTTGCTTATTACATATGCAGGCTCTGGTTCCTTCTATACAGTGGCTGCTCCAATCCAGAGGCGTATCTATAACAAAGTGTGCCCCTGGCATTCCGCCCAGCTCCTGGCATCCAGTGATGTCACCGGTTGCCAGGAGCTGAGCGGGACCCGGCCAGAGTGTCCCAGGTTGCTAAGAGCTGGTCGGGGTGATGTGTAAGGGCCATACACATCTCCCTGCCTGGCTCTTAGCAACCTGGGATGCTCTGGCCGGCGTCCCATCCACATACACATCTCCCTGCCTGGCTCTTAGCAACCTGGGATGCTCTGGCCGGCGTCCCATCCACATACACATCTCCCTGCCTGGCTCTTAGCAACCTGGGATGCTCTGGCCGGCGTCCCATCCACATACACATCTCCCTGCCTGGCTCTTAGCAACCTGGGATGCTCTGGCCGGCGTCCCATCCACATACACATCTCCCTGCCTGGCTCTTAGCAACCTGGGATGCTCTGGCCGGCGTCCCATCCACATACACATCTCCCTGCCTGGCTCTTAGCAACCTGGGATGCTCTGGCCGGCGTCCCATCCACATACACATCTCCCTGCCTGGCTCTTAGCAACCTGGGATGCTCTGGCCGGCGTCCCATCCACATACACATCTCCCTGCCTGGCTCTTAGCAACCTGGGATGCTCTGGCCGGCGTCCCATCCACATACACATCTCCCTGCCTGGCTCTTAGCAACCTGGGATGCTCTGGCCGGCGTCCCATCCACATACACATCTCCCTGCCTGGCTCTTAGCAACCTGGGATGCTCTGGCCGGCGTCCCATCCACATACACATCTCCCTGCCTGGCTCTTAGCAACCTGGGATGCTCTGGCCGGCGTCCCATCCACATACACATCTCCCTGCCTGGCTCTTAGCAACCTGGGATGCTCTGGCCGGCGTCCCATCCACATACACATCTCCCTGCCTGGCTCTTAGCAACCTGGGATGCTCTGGCCGGCGTCCCATCCACATACACATCTCCCTGCCTGGCTCTTAGCAACCTGGGATGCTCTGGCCGGCGTCCCATCCACATACACATCTCCTTGTCCCCTGTGGTTGATAAAAAGCTAGGCGCGGAGATGTGCCTGGCATGCACTAATTTTTTTTCAGTGCAGCAGGATGCAACACAGTGCAACCGCCTCGCACCCCACCGTGCCCATAGAACTTAATGAAATGTCACTAACGACATTTCAATAAAGTTCTAAAGAAAAAAAAAGTACACAGTGTGATGTGTTGGAGTCAGCGCATCTGCACTGTGTCGCACACCAGCCGCTGTGCGTTTTGGTGTTGTGAATTGACCCTTAAAGTGTACCTGTCGCTGTGATAGCTGCTGTTGGTGAAGGTATCGGGGGTTACATTCTGCTTTATGTCTCTTTAGGGCAACAAGACAATTATATGATTGTTTACATGATTCTCGCCATACTCACAGCAGCACTTTTTCTGTTCTTGATCTACACTGCAAAACAAAGGTAGGTGGGATCTGCATATTAATATTATTATTATCATTATTATTTTATTTATTTGAAGCTTTTCGTTTTTCTTTAAACTCTCTGATGAGATTTTTTTTAAAAAGACATAAATGCGGTTTAATTATTTAAACGGTCAACTAGATTTAGGCTTGTCAAAAATTTACTCATTCCTATTGTCATCATCAGTGCACTGCTTTGCCTTGTCCAATCAGCAGGCAGGAGGTGTGTCCTGGACTAAGCTGTGTTGTATTGGAGGTTGAGAACCAGGCTGCCCTTTCTGGCAGCGGTGTCTGGATTACAAGACTGACGTAGCAGAATTACAAAACCTTTGGTAGTTAATTCAAGTTCCCATATACATTGATCAGCCATAACACTATGACCACCCGCCTAATATTGAGTAGGTCCCCCTTTTCCTGACCCGTCTAGGCATGGACGCCACTAGACCTCTGAAGGTGTGCTGTGGTATCTGGCACCAAGCCGTCAGTAGCAGATCCTTTAAGTCCTGTAAGTTGTGAGGTGATTGGCCTCCATGGATCGGACTTGTTTCTCCAGCACATCCCACAGATGATCGATTGGATTGAGAGTCTGAGAATTTGGAGGCCAAGTCATCACCTCAAACTCATTGTT
Source organism: Nanorana parkeri (assembly GCF_000935625.1). Taxonomy (NCBI): domain Eukaryota; kingdom Metazoa; phylum Chordata; class Amphibia; order Anura; family Dicroglossidae; genus Nanorana; species Nanorana parkeri. The sequence goes on from NW_017307296.1 coordinate 177,769, forward strand.
GTGTTCCTCAAGCCAGGTGATACGTGTAAAAATGACATCCACATGAATGGCAGGACCCGAGGTTTCCCAGCAGAACATTGCCCAAAGCATCACACTGCCTCCGCCCCCTTGTCTTCTTCCCATAATGCATCCTGGTGACATCTGTTCCCCAGGTAAGTGACACACACGCACCCGGCCACCCACATGATGTAAAAGAAAACGTGATTCATCAGACCAGGCCACCTTCTTCCATTGCTCCGTGGTGCAGTTCTGATGCTCACGTACCCATTGTAGGTGCTTTTGGTGGTGGACACGGGTCAGAATGGACTCCCTGACCGGTCTGAGGCTACACAGCCCCATACACAACAATCTGCAATGCTCTGTGTCCAGACACCTTTCTATCAGAACCAACATGAACTTTTTTCAGTAATTTAAGACTTCAGTAATTCAGCCTTCGCTCCTCACATGCATCAATGGACCTTGGTCACCCATGACCCTGTTGCTGGTTCACCTGTTTTCCTTTCTTGGACCACCTTTGGTCGGTCCTGACCACTGCAGACCGGGAACATCCCACAAGAGCTGCAGTTTTGAAGTTCCTCTGACCTAGTCGTCTAGACATTACAATTTGGCTCTTGTCAAAGACGCTCAAATCCTTACGCTTGCCCATTTTATCTGCTTCCAACAAATCAACTTCAGAGACTAAATGTTCACTTGCTGCCTAATATATCCCCCCCCACTTCCAGGTGTCAATGTAATATATCCCCCCCCCCCACAACCCCCCCACTTCCAGATGCCATCGTAATATATCCCCCCCACTTCCAGATGCCATTGTAATATATCCCCCACACTTCCAGGTGTCATTGCCATACCTGATGAAGGGACCATGTGCGGCCCCGAAAGCGCTTGTGTGTTTGACATGAGTTTTCAATAAACCCACAATTAATTATCCTTGAAGGAACTCGGTGTGTTGGTGACATTTCTCGTATTGTGTGCACTTGGCGGCGCCATCCGCAGTCATTCCGAGCACCCTTCCCCAATTACGGGACTTTCTGGTAAGGAATGCAACAAGCCTTTTCCATCATATTTTAATATATCCCCCCCCACTTCCAGGTGCCATTGCAATATATCTCCCCCACTTCCAGGTGCCATTGCAATATATCTCCCCCACTTCCATGTCCCATTGCAATATATCACCCCCCCGATCCC
>NW_017307296.1:179006-192366 GCF_000935625.1 Nanorana parkeri
CCCCCCACTTCCAGGTGCCATTGCAATATATCCCCCCCACTTCCAGGTGCCATTGCAATATATCCCCCCCACTTCCAGGTCCCATTGAAATATATCCCCCCCCCCCTCCAGGTGCCATTGTAGGGGGACACACTCAATATCAGGCGGGTGATCATAATGTTATGGCTGATTGGTGTACACTTTAAGGTAAACAGCTTGACATATTCGCACACAGTATAGGTTTCCTGCAAAATCAGTTTCATAATAAATCACCCCGAGGTGGCACTGGGTTCACTGACTCATTGTGGGTCTAAACAAGAACCTTAAATGCCAGAACATTACCAGATTACCAGAACAGAGGTAGATTTACTCCTTCTCTGCAAAAAAACATTGAATAGAAACAAATGATCTATGTGTAAATTCATAAAAAGTTTAGTCAGCGCGCCTTTCATGTCATCTACAAAAAGGGAATTTTTATACCAAGCCTGGTAGAGGCTCCGACAACAGATAAGAGTAGGGAAGAGAGTTGTAATGGAACGGTGAAAAATGACACGGGGAACTTCCAGTACTTCGTTACAGTGGCCTATAAGTGAGACACTGTACCACTTACATACCGGTTAAAGGAATTGTGGGCATTTAAAGGAGAACTATGAGGTGAGTGAAAATCACTCCTCCTCATAGTTCGAGCCAACGTGTGACAATGAAACTGTCACACGTCGGCTCAATAGATCGGGAAGTGACATACCGTCGCTCGCTTACTTCTTGACCATCTCCCTTACCGTCGCTCGCTTACTTCTTGACCATCTCCCTGCAGAGAGCAGTGACCGTCAGTCACCGCTCCCAGCAGGGATTCCCCGCTCCTCCAGCGCTGACTGGAGGAACGGACTGGGGAGGGGGCGGGTACAGCTGGCTCTGCCTCTAGATTGGCAGAGCCCGCTGTCACTCACGCAGCTGGGTGGATCTCGACAGTAATGTCGGGATCCGTCCTGGCTGAGGCGTTCTTAGTATCCTGCGAGATGTAGCTCGGGATATACTGAGCTTTGGGACACGGGAGGTTAGTATATGTTCTCCCGTGACCCTTAGGGGAACTATGGGCAAAAAAACACTTACCCCATAGTTCTCTTTTAACTGTTTTCCTGCACAGAACAATGTATCTATTTTTGACATGAGTGATTATAGACACATTATGGACTTGAAAAGACTTCCCTTATCATAAAGTCATAAACAGTATCTTCAAACAGCTCTTAGCAACCTGGGATGCTCTGGCCGGTGTCCCGCACAGCTTTTGGCAACCAGTGAAGTCAGTGAGCTGGGCGGGATGCCAGACAGAGCCGAAGCCAGAGGTAACGTACACCACCAGCAACCCCCAAGCAAGTAATATAAATCTATATGTAATGAGCCAACACATTTTGGGGGTTGCAAAGGTTCTTCTTCAGGGCTATTTCATTCTGGACCTTTACAAGTGTGTCGGTGCTTCTATTATGTTCCCTTCCTCCATAAAACGTGTATATTACAGCTGAGGCTACAATCTATGTGAAATGGTGCAATGTTTGGGTGGGATCTGGCCTTTGTCTGAGATGTAATGACACCCGACTTATGTCCTTTTTAAATCTTATAAAACGTTGGATATGGTGTTAATTGTGAGGTTTTTTTAATGCCAGGTTACTCATTTTGCTCTCGAAAATACTACCAAATATGTGCATCAAGGTGGTCCCCGATCCAGCCAATTGTGAGTGGGCAAAGGAGTACATCTCTGATAAGGTACGTACAGATTGCATTACATTTTCCACACCTTAGAACATTAGCAGGTTTTAAAGAGAACTCTGAAACTAAGGTCTTTCTGTAAAGAAAATAATGGATACTTGCCTATCCTGCAGCACGTGCTGCCAATCTTCCCGCTCATGAACACACTGGCTAAAGAATCTTTATTCACTTCTGTGTTGGATGCCTGGCCCCCATACTTAAATGTTGTGGCTCCATCCACCAGCCCATATATTACTACTGTATCCTGTAATGATGTAGAGGCCTGTGAATGGAACCACAGAACACAGAGGGAGGCACAGATCTGTACGGGTCGCCGTTACCCGTGTGAGTAAGCGCTTAATGAGCACATATTTTGAGTCAGGTAGGCAACCAAGTTGTATAAGTTAAAGTGATCCTGTCAGGTGTCTCCCTCCCCCTGTGTTCTTTAGTGACGTAGGGGTCGGATGATAAAACCACAGCATGCCGCAGGGTGGGGGGGGAATCATCCAGCAGCTCCAAGCGGGAGCTGACAGAGGCTGCACCACTGGAATGGAGGGAAGTAGGAATAGGAAACTTAGACGGTTGGAGAGGCGTATGGTATAATCAATATTTTCACCTTTCTAGGGTAAACTACAGAGCTTTCCCAGCCATGCCTCCAGCACCTCGGACTGTGATGAAGCAGAGACACTAGAAATTGAGGTGCTAAGCAGCGAAGACGAGTTCCACTATTGCCCAACATACACCATTAACACTCTAGAGACTGGTATTCACCAGAAAAAAGATGTATGCTTTCAGGAAGATACAGAAGATCTACAGCCCAACGTGCAACAAGCAGAACAGAACCTGTACAGGTCAATAGACTTTCAACCTGAAGGAGGGATGAAGGTGAAAACGTCAGACTACCTGGTCAATCACGTCATCACCGTGGACTATTTGCAAAAAAACATTTTGACTGTGTATGAGGATAAGAGTAAAGAGGACCTGTTCCACCCACAGTTCCTCATGCCACCCTGGGTTATGACTTCTGGAACAATTGCACTGGACACTGTAAGGATTGACCTTTCCTGACAATGAACTGTGAATTTACTATATATCCCTCCAAATGCTATTCAGGGATTACTTAATAGGCATCTAGTAAATCCAAAAAGTACATGTAAAACCTAAAAGTGAATGTTTCCTATTTGCTCTCTTTTGGTCTGGTGAATATTCCATTGAAAGTGTTTTCTTATATTTTGTTGATAAGTGCAAAAAAAATTACCTGTTGATCCTGCTAGAAATGCAGTGATTTCCTAACTTCCTGTGGTGTCTTTTATCAAACAATGTTATCAGGAAGTGTGTTGGGACGATAGAGGTGGAGGGTGTTCTGTAGTCTTAATGTACATCCTGATCTAGTGTGACAACACTGCCCCTTTATAGATATAGTGCAGTGTACCTGGAAGAAATTGGAGAGACTCAGAATCAGAGTGTATGGCTGATGACAGATCCAGAATATGTGGGGGAAGGAGAAGGAGCTTGCTTGTGGTCTTTGTTCAGTGTCAGCAAACATCTGTGCTGTTTGGCCTATAAAATCATGCATGGCTGAAGAGGAGCTAGGGGTGACAGCCATCCGGGATTTACCCAGACAGTCAGGTTTTTGACTCCTGTGTCCGGGTGTCAGGCCAGACACTCGGACACAGGACACTAAGTGTCGATGCCGGCACTTTACATTTTGTAAAAGATGTGGCTGCCAAGGTCTCCAGCGAGCACCTCAGGCAGCCGCATCTGCTGGAATCGGCATCTTTCTGTTAGCCGCAGGCGTCTGTAAACAGGCACAGGTGGCCCGCACATCTCCTCCTCCCGCTCTTTCCTGACACTACGCTGCCTGCCTCTGGACCCCTGCAATTCCAACACAGCCACCTGAGAGCCCGCATAGCCCACCTGAGACCCCTTACAGCCCATCCGAGACCCAACACAGCCACCTGAGAGCCAACACAGGCCACCTTAGGCCCAACACAGCCACCTGAGAGCCCGCATAGCCCACCTAAGAGCCAACACAGCTACCTGAGAGCCCGCATAGCCCACCTGAGAGTCCACCTAAGAGCCTGCACAGCCCTGGTGAGAGCCCACACAGGCCACCTGAGACCTTGGAGACATCAGAGCGCAAGCCCCGGAACAACACAGAGTATGTAGCTTTATATTATTTTGTATTGCTGTATCATGTATTGCTGGGATTTGTAGTCTTCTATAGTCAGTCTCCTTGCTCCCTCCACTGGCTGTCTCTTCTTGCTCTTTATCCTGGCTTTCTCATCTATATTCTCCAAAAACACAAAATTGCCGCACGCAGCGCTACAGTGTTCGGGTGTCACTTGAAGAAAAGGTGGCAACCCAAAAAGGAGCAGAGGAGGCAGCCATGCAAGATGATTCTACAATGCAGATATCAGCCGCATCAGTAGGCACACTGCCAAGTAGCACAGGAGCCGTTAGTGGTGTGAGCTGGGGGCACCTTGAACAGTGGGACTGACCCCCTGTGTCTAGAATCAGACTTGTTGCAATCACATGGCAGTGAAGCAACATAACCTAGGGTATGAGGTAAGGCCTCAGGCACTCACAGACCCCACATGCTGGCAGCAGGTGTAGGGTCAGCTGGCTGGAGGTGACCAAGTCACTGTAGGTGAGCAGCTGGAACAGACCAAAGATCAGAGTTCCACATGGCGCTTTGCAAAGCAAGAGTGGGAGATAATCCCTGCTGCAAGAAAATCAGCAGAGTGCAGGAAATTCAAGACACCTACCACTGCAATGACGAGGTAACCTTGAGACTCAAACTAGCATCAGTTGATGCCGACTCATCCACCTTTTCAAAATTAGTCAGTGTGAGCAGCCTTACAGACCTCAGACACAGAGACCAAGTGCTAAAAGGACCAAGAGGGACTCTGCCCTGGTAGAGTGAGCCTCATCACAAAATAAAACAATAACTTTACAGAGACATGGTGAAACTGGAAGTCAAGAGAATTGTTCCGTTTACACTCCAGAATAAAGAATATGAAATCTGAAAAAAAAAAAAACCCTTGACAAGTCAAAAAAATCAACATAATGGGTAACCAGTGATCTTGGAAAGAGATCTGCCAATTCCGACACCTGACCTTTGATTGTGCTCAGTCATCTTTTGATCCAACCTAACCAAAAGAAAGAAGAAAAAACTCTCCCCACTGAAAATGAGCAAGGGCTAAGAACCCTGAGACCCACACCAATGAAAATAAGCTTTCCTGGTGTGGTGGTAAATTTGACAAGAGGCAGACTTTGAACATAGAGGAGTTCAAGAGCCCCCAACACCTCAGCATTGGGCTTTACCAGCCATGCCATTAAAAGGTGAGACAGAGAAGCTGGGTTCAAGATCAAACCCAGAGAGAGCATACCTGGTAGAGCCTATGGTGCATTGGCAAGCAAACTGATAAGGTCGGCATACTAAGCCCTACTGAGCCTCGAAGTAATAGTTTTAATGGAGGAAACACAAAATCAGGAAATAGTGATCTCACTGGACCACAATGCATCCACTGCCTGCAGCATCTGATCCTGAGACCTGGCAACAAACCTGACAAGTTTTTTTCGTAAGATTGAACCTTATTAGGTCAATAGCTGGTGTTCCTAATAAAGTTATAGGTTCTGAAAGGCCTCCGGATGGAAGGACCACTCTCCGGAGGTTGTCGACTTAGAAAGTCGGTATGATGATATTGCAGAGTCAGAATGCTCTGTCCAGTCCACCGGGGTGAATCTCTCTCATTTTCCCTGGCTACTGCAATGCGCTTTATTCCTTGGATGATTGAAACAAGCCACCTGCGTAGCATTGTCATACTGAATCTGGACTAGGTGCACAGTCAGTATTACCATCCAGCAAAGGAGGAACAGCAAATCAAAGTTTCAGAATGTTGATTGGGAACGTGGCTTCTTCTAGTGACCAACACCCTGCAATGACAAATGCCCAGTACTCTGCCCCAGCCACGAAGGCTCACATCTTTGGTGACCACCATAGTAGAAAGTACCTGGTCCACCACAATCAGGACAACTGAGCTTAAAGTCCTTTTAGGACCATTTTTTTACATTTGTTGGCAAACAAAGGTCTTGAGAGCTCTTCAGTGCAACAAACAGCCTTCTCTTTGGGAATGCCCTGACAGGGAACCTTTGTGTGAAAGATCTACAGATCTAGTAGAATGTGCCCTGACAGGAAAGGGTGAAACCCGACCCTAAAACCATAAGGGTCAAGGATGGTCTGCCCCAGGCACCTAGAGATGTTAAACAGAAAAGCTAGTCCGTCCAGAATACAAAAGGAATCAGTTCTTCTGATGGATGAGGGAGAAACTCCCAAACTCTAACAGCTCAAATCCAGACAATGAAGGGAAATTTCTTTTTGGAGAATTGGAGCCAAACAGATGGGTGGGAGAACAATCATCTGGTTGAGGTGCAAGAAGAAAAACTACCTCAGGCAAAAAGAAAGTCCTGGAACCCGATACCACCTTATCACTATGCAAAACATGAAGGTGTACCTTCCAAGATAAAGCCGTCAGGTCAGACATTCGCCTTGTAGAGGTATTGGCTACAAGAAACGCCACCTTGTGGTTTAGAGTAAACATAGGAATATCTCTGATGGGTTTGCATGATGATCTGAAGCACAAAGAGAACCAGATTCAGATCCCACGGAGTCACAGGAGAACAGGGGGAGTTACATAGAAGACTCCCTACACAAAAGTCTAAATCAAGGGATGAAAGACAGTCTCTAGTGCTGAGAGCTAGACATGTGCACCAGCAAAAAATTTGTTTCGTTTTGATTCGGATTTTGCTTTATTTCGTTTTTCGGAATTCGGGTCCGAAAGTCAATTCGTTTCGGAATTCGGACGAAATTTGTTAGCAGTAATCTGTACGAAATTTCGTTTCATTCGTTGCAGCAAAGTGACAGTTAAGAGGAAAAGTTTTTTTTTTCTATTCTCAAATGTCACTTTGCTGCAACGAAATTTCGTCCAAAAAACGAAAGTTCGTCCAAAAAAAAACTAATCGGAAATTCGGATTAGTTATATCTGTAATTTGGATACATCCAAATCTCCGAAATTTCGATTCGGAACGAAACGAATTGCACATGTGTACTGAGAGCCAAAACGTTGGCCTAGACCCAGCTGCAGGAAGGAGAGGTTTTGTCTCACAGAGGAACTCCTCTGGTGGAAGCCCCAAGACTCACCAAGTGGTCTACCTTCCGGCCTGGTTCACACCTGGGCGTTTTGTAGCGCGTTCGAACGCTCTGCAAAACGCTCAAACACCGAAATCCCATTATTTCCTATAGGTATGGTTCACACCTGGGCGTATTACAGGCCGTATGAACGCGCTACAAAACGCCCTACGCCCAAAGAAGTACAGGAGCTTCTTTGGGGCGTTTTGTCGTGCGTTTCCATTGGGATACAGCCAAGTAGCCCTTGGATTTTTACCGCGAATCGCGGTACCAACAAACGCGCATATTCGATACGCCTAGGTGTGAACCCAGCCTAAATGTCAGACGATAAGCTTTACGGCAAGTAGCCTTCCTAGTTGTTAGCATACATTAGGTTATTGTATTTGTAACCTCTATCTTTCTGCTTTGTTCTTTAATCAAGGAATGAAAGGGTAAAAAGCACACACCTAGTAAAAATGTCACCACCACCCAGCTGCTGTACAAAGTCCATGCACGCCCCTTTCTGAATGAAAACTGCATCTTCCGGCCTGGCGACTGATAATGAACCTGCGCTGCTGGGCCAGCTGAAGATAGTTTCTATATCTGGCCTGAATTCACCTGTAGCTGTAGATCACATGGGGTATAAAACTGGGCATTCGGTGAACTAGAGAAACGTCCAGGATTTAATTGATCCAGCTTGAATCAGCTGTTGGCTGACTGGCGAAAGTTCCAGGATTTCATATATCTGGCATGAATCTACCAGCAGCTGTCAATAGTAGGAAATCTTCTAAATTAACAGAGACAGAGCTGTAGCTAGCTCTTTTTGCGCCCGTGACATAAACGTGCCCCCAACAGGTGTGTGACATCACCCAGTGCCGCGCAGCGCCATGTAATATCATGCGCCCCGCCTCCAGGATTTTTAATTTTTTTTTTCACTGTTGGGGAGCTTCGGGGAAATAGTAGAGGTCTAAGCACCCCCCTGACATTTCCCTTTTAATATAGAAAAAGAAATTGAGGACACAGAGTCCTCAATCTGTTCTAAATTAATGGAAAGTACAGAGGCTTCCCATTCATTCAGAAAATATTTACTATCATCCAGTTTCTGAATGGGGAGGAGCCTCTGTACAGAGTGCTTCTCCCCGTTCAGAAATTCATGAATGAACAGGAAGTGATGTAAAGCACTTCCTGTTCATTCATAATTGGGGACACAAAGTACATAGAGCTTCACTTCTTGGATCCCCGCTGCACACAGGTGGGGAGAGCAGTGGGGATTCAGAGGAAAAGCTGCGGGCTGTGTTCTGTGCGTGGGCTGAGTGGCTTAGGATTGGAACATATCAAGGATATGTGCCGCCCCACTTCTCCTTGATGGTTGCGCACCTGAGTTCTGCAAACACTATATAACCCAGGTTCATGAGTATGAAATGCTAGTTTCCTGGCTGTCATTTTGTTACTTTAGCACCAATACCTTTTGAATCACTGAGAAGTAAAGAGATTGTTTGCTACAGTCCTGGCCAAAAGTTTTGAGAATGACACAAATAAATAATTTTCACAAAGTCTGCTGCTTCAGTGTTTTAGGATCTTCTTGTCAGATGTTACTCTGGTATACTGAAGTATAATTAAAACCATTTCATAAGTGTCAAAGACTTTTATTGACAATTACGTTAATTTTATGCAAAAAGTCAGAGTCAGAGTGAAGCCGCACCTGAGGTGAGCTCTGCGGTACCGGGGCTCCTTATCAGCTAACTCTCCGGCACTACGATACCCACCGCTTTATGCCCGGCACCCAGCCCTCACCCATCGCTCCCTCTACCTCCTGGACTGGGGACATTTCGTCCTACTTCACCCGTCACGAGACTGGCGGTGATTTTTCGGCCGGCCGCGACATGGCGGCGAGGATCGCCCAGCAAAAGAACTGGTTGACGTCTGGAGGGTTCTGCACCCCCATGCACGGAACTACACCCACTTTTCCGCGCCTCATCACTCTTACAGTAGGATAGACTATTTATTCGTTTCTCATCCCTTGCTGGACTGGGTTGCTTCATGTGACATTGGCCCCATGATATGGTCGGACCACGCTGCAGTTATATCCCTACAGGTCCCACTAGCCCAAGAATGGACATGGAGACTGAATGAATCCTTGTTATCAGATCCGAGCTGTGTCACCGCTCTTCAGGAGGGTATTGCCCAATTTCTAGCGGTCCATGCATCAGATCCCACCCCTCTCCCTCTTCAGTGGGAGGCACTGAAAGCGGTCCTGATCCAACAGATTAAAGAGCGAAAGGTCTAAGAAAATCCGACAAGCTATCCAACACCTCACAGACTTGGAGACCCAACACAAGAGTTCTCCATCACCGGAGCTTTTGTTCCGCACCTCCCAGGCTCGCATGCACCTACTCAGCCTTCTTCACCTGTCAACACGTACATACCGGGCTAAACTTGAAACCAGAGCGTACGAGACGCGTAATAAATGTGGGAAAGCCCTGGCGAGGTTACTGCACCCGAGAACTGCACACACGTACATCCCACATATCCGTTACCGGGAGGGCGTCCTGCTACATTCCCCTACCGAAATCCAGGGTGTGTTTGCGTAGTTCTACACCTCACTGTATAATCTCCCGAGACCGGAGGGGGAGCCCTCAGACCATGACGCAAAGGTGTCTACCTATGTCCATGACACTGCCCTCCCTACGCTGGCGTACCCCGATGCGGAAGCATTGCAGTCTCCTTTCACTGTAGAAGAGTTATCCACAGCTCTCAAATCTGCACCTGCGGGCAAATCCCATGGCCCCCCGATGGCTTTACGGTGAACTTCTATAAACAATTTAAGGATTCGCTTACCCCCTTCCTGCTTCGGGTCTTTCATTCCGTGTCCCAAGGGGCATCGTTCCCACAACAGGCGTTGGAGGCTCACATCTCATTGATCCCCAAACCAGATAAAGATCATTCTCTATGCACTAATTATAGACCGATCTCCTTGATCAATGTTGATGTGAAATTGTTTGCCAAAATGATTGCTACCCGACTGCAGCCTCTTCTACCGGGAGTGATCCACCCTGATCAGGTGGGGTTTGTCCAAGGCAGGGAGGCCTGGGACAATACTATTCGGACATTACTCCTGATGTATTATGCCCAATCGACCGACACCCCTCTAGGCCTCCTCTCTGTGGACGCAGCTAAGGCGTTTGATCGTCTAGACTGGACCTTTCTCCAACATTCCTTGACACAATTGGGTGTGCGCACTACTATGCTACGTAACATCATGGCCCTCTACTCTCATCCATCGGCCCGGGTTCGAGTCAACGGCGCTCTTTCTCCTAGCTTTAAGATCGCAAATGGCACTCGGCAGGGCTGTCTATTGTCTCCTCTCCTGTATGTGCTCACTATGAAACATTTAGCAGTTGCCCTCCGTCAGAACCCGGAGGGCAACTTGCCTTGTTTGCCGATGACCTACCACTCTATGTAACCCCACCCCATATTACTATGCCCATAATCCTGAGGGAATTCGAGCAATTTGGAACTCTGAGTAACTTCCGGGTCAACATTTTTAAATCGGAGCTCCTTAACGTCTCTCTGGGGGATGCAGACCTTCGCCTTCTTAACAGCAACTTCTCCTTCCGTATCTGCCACACCTCCTTGAAATACCTGGGAATTCACCTCCCCGGGAATTTGGCAGACCTGTACTCCTTGAACTTCCGCCCCTTACTCGCTAGGGTAGCTAGAGACCTGACTTCCTATAACCGTAAACTCCTGTCTTGGCTAGGCCGGATAAACGTACTCAAAACGGACATTGTCCCTAAATTTCTGTACTTATTCCAGACACTGCCCATTGCCCTACCTACTGTATACCCAACAGACCTTCACAACATTTGTATGGGAACCTTCCCGCCCCAGACTCAGCTACAAAACACTGACTCTGCCAAAACAAAGGAGGGGGGGGGGCAACGCGCCACACATCTTTCTCTACTATGCCTCGGCAGTGCTGGTCCGCATTGTTGACTGGTTCCACCGCGCAAGGGGACAAATAGTGGGTCAACCTGGAAGGAACCCTTGCAGCTGCTGACCTACAGGCCCTGCCCTGGATACCACCTCAATCCAGAACCAGGTCCCCCACTTTCCCCCTCCTGACCTCACATGCTCTCAAATTGTGGGATCGATATATCACTCGCCTTGGCATCTCCTCCTATCTAGGTCCGATGACCCCACTATTTGGAAATCCCTGTACCTTTTGCAGAATATCAGTCTGTCCTGGATGTTTTCTTGGAGAGAAGCGGCTTCTTTGCTGCCTTTCTTGACACCAGGCTACTCTCCAAGTTTTCACCTCACTGTGCGTGCAGATGCACTCACACCTGAGCAAGAACAGCACCGATGGTGCCCCGATCCTGCAGCTGAATCAACTTTAGGAGATGGACCTGGTGCTTGCCGGACTTTCTTGGCCATCCTGAAGCCTTCTTCACAATTTAACCTCTCTCCTTGAAGTTCTTGATGATCCGATAAATGGTTGATTTAGGTGCACTCTTAGTAGCGGTGATATCCTTGCCTGTGAATCCCTTTTTGTGCAAAACAATGATGACTGCCCGTGTTTCCTTGCAGGTAACCAACAGAGGAAGAACAATGATTCCAAGCACCACCCTCCTTTTAAAGTTTCCAGTCTGTTATTCTAACTCAATCAGCATGACAGAGTGGTCTCCAGCCTTGTCCTTGTCAACACTGACACCTGTGTTAATGAGATAATCACTGACATGATGTCAGCTGGTCCTTTTGTGGCAGAGCTGAAATGCAGTGGAAACGTTTTTTGGGGGGATTAAGTTCATTTTCATGGCAAAGAGGGACTTTGCATTTGATCTGATGACTCTTCATAACATTCTGGAGTATATGCAAATTGCCATCATAGGAACTGAAGCAGCAGACTTAGTGAAAATTAATATTTTTGTCATTGTCAACATTTTCAGCCAGGACTGTACATGCTTTATCAACAGTATTGAAGGCTGACAGAAAGACAGCTAGGATTTTCAGAAGGCCGGCACTGCTGTCTCCATGTGCTCGTGTCTGATTTAAAGGCAGTGGTTGCTTAGATCCACGACTCAGCAACCCCAGTACAACCTCGGGGTGATTTATTATAAAACTGATTTTACAGAAAAACTAAATTGTGTTTTGAGCGAGTGCAGATGTAATGCTGACATTGGAAGGTTTACCTCAAACTGCAGGTAGATAATAAGGACCCAAATTAACACCGCTGATTTTATTTTCACCCTAATATGAAAATGACTTGGCATCAGCCTCTGTACAGCAGATCTCAGAACAAGGAGGGAGAAGCAGTACAGCTGTTCCCCAGTGCCCACGTGACAGCAACAAACTTGTGGACATGATGAGAGAGCAGAGAGATCAGTCATCTATGTATTTCAGTCCAGGTACAGGCAGGGAGAGGGACAAGAATTTTAAGTGTTACCTAACTGTATCAGAGACAAATCAGGTCTCCTGCCAGACAGAGATCAGTAGAATGGAAGAGCTGTGCACAGCTTAGGACTGGATTGGCAGAACAAAAAAATCCTTTGGTAGAAAACCCAACGCCCATATCTATATACAGATGTGTATTTAGCATTGTACCTGGAATTCAAGAATAATGCCAGGGCACGCAACAAAGGCAGATATCTAGGTAATGGCTGGAAATAATCAATAATAATGCATTCCAGGTCATCTCCATGTTTGTGTGATGTGGACATGTGTTGATACCTACAGGAAAATCAGTCCTCGATATGGCTGTGTTAAACCTGAAGAAGGCACGAAGACAAACCAGCTTGAACCACAGCACAAGGGAGAGTGCCTGTTCTATAAAACCTCAGGTTTAGCGTTCACTCGGATCTTTCCACGAACAGATGCGATTCACAAATATATTCCTTGATCTCGAGGGACACTAAGCAGGAACTTTTTGGGTTAGGGTTTTAAGGAGAGTGCAATCAAGAGGTTGCACACCCCTGCTACGTATGCTAAACTGTCATGGGCGATGAAGAGGGGAAAAAAATAATGCTGGGAGTAAGAGCATACTGACATATCGGCAAGTCTCCCAAACCCAGGGCCTGCCGTCTGACAGATAAAGGCGCGTGTGTGTGTGTGTGCTTGCACCTGAGCCATCTTTATGATAGGCAGTCCTTATTGCCCTACAGGAATGTTTAGGAGGCAGCTTTGTCTGTCAGAATGACCAGTCCCAGTCAGGAAGCGTGCTACAGGTATGCACATGTACCTCAGGGTTGCACTTACACTTTAATCTGCAATAGTTTGGCCTCTTTCCTCCCATGACAGTCTTCTTAGGCCTTCCTGGAAGGCTGGAAGTTTTGTTTTTGAGGGATAAGAATGTAAAAAAAAAAAGCTGCCACAGTATCTCTCATGACACCGATGAGAGCATGAAAATTAACCTTTAATTCAATAAGCATCCACCAAAGACAGATTGGCTTCACAGTTTCAGTTCACACA
>NW_017307296.1:192402-212625 GCF_000935625.1 Nanorana parkeri
TTTTTTGTTTTAAATCAGGCCATAAAACTGAAACAAATACACGCAAGTGTTAGGAGCTCAGAACCAGACGATGTAGATAGAACCGTGGAGGAGTCATCTTCCTGCACACGGCTAACTTCCTGTCCTGTAAACCAATAATGGGATAGACGGCTTCAGGACAGCTATATAAAAGCGTTGTCACCTCAAAATGATGGTTAGCAAGGCATGCCTGTCCTTACTTGAACCGCCATCTTCTGCCCAGCTTAAGCATATGCAACTTCACAAAGTTTTTCCAGCCAGTCAAAAAAAAACCCCATTGTGTTTGATAAAAGAATTGTGAACCTTCCACTACACGCTGGTAGATCCTTTTGCACCCAATTCATGCCAGCGATTGTTTAGCATTTAAACTCTCGGCTTTGTATCGCCTCCCTAAAGCTGGCCATGCACATTTCACTGTGCAATCTCTTTTAGACTTATCGACTCAGTGTGTGCTCCTCTACATAAAACAATCCATCCAACTCCCATTGAACCAGGCAGACCCTTGCACATTTGTTAAAGTGTACATAAACCCAAAATCTATTACTCAGTACTTTTGGCATCACACCTCCCTGATTTGCAATAGGCTAAGGCAAAATGGACCATCTATCCCTGAACAGGGGGTGAGGGCCTTCAACACCCTCCGTCTTCCACATCTAACATCTCTGGACAATTTAGGTGACTAGAAGGATTAACACATGTGCAGACACCTAGGCTGGGATTATCTAAAGTCCGTGCGAGTTCCACAACTTTCATACAGTCCTTGGACAATCCACATCTGCCTGTTGGAGTATGCTCCTCACACTCAACAGAAGTGAAGTGGCTTGGATAGGCTATGGTCCATTTTCAACAATACAGAAAAAGTCTGGTTGAAGGTGACCAACCAGCTTCTATGTATCCTTTGCTGAAGCAAAATAGTTCTTTGAAAATCTGTTGCCAGTTTATAAACCGGAGATCCTGCCAGTATTAGCACCTCCTGTTGCAGAATTACAACAGACCACTGCAGCATTGTCAACCGGTCACGTGCACTCCTTCAGTTGATGGTTGGACTACCTATTAGGTCTAGCAGATAAAGCTGGCCATACATTGCTCTTTTTTTTTTATTCATCCCACAGGCTGAACGAAAAAAAAATAGAGCAGATTCTTCTTGCGCTGATCGAAGAATCCACGCTGTCAGAATACCCGACCAGGGCCAGCAGCTCGTTGGCTGCCCGCTCTGTTCATACGAAGATCTTCTGGACCGCCTCCTTCAATTAGTCGATTGAGGGATGCCGGCCAAGAAGGGTCCTGACAGCAGTACCCACGGTGCGAATTTTGTCCGGTTCCTCAAGAACCAGTCGAAATTCACAGTGTATGGCCACCATAAGACAACTGCCAACATAGCAACTGTGTTGTGCACTCCAATTGGGAGGCAGTGGCATAACACTGTCTGCCTGCAACAGGAAGTGTTGTGACTGGCAGGATCTCCAAGTAAAAACGTTGCAACCGCTTAATAAAAAAAGATTTGCTTACCAAAAACTGCATATAGTGACACAAGATGCCAAACACAGCGACAGATTTTGGGTTTACATACACTTTAATGACCCTAAAAGGAAATTGGACAGATTATAAACACCTGTGGCCCAGCACGAGCCAAAAATATTTCTCAGCACATCTAAATCTCTCGAACATCTATGGGAATTCCTGCATGCGTTTTTTGCAAATGGTATTGGATCTTTTACGTCAAACATTTTGAATTTTAGGCTTCGGATGGCTGTTTCGTCCAGCAGAGGTAAATGCACAGTGAATTGAGAAGCAAAACTTAAGATGCAGCTGCATTTCTTTTTTTTTTTAAGCTTCTTGGTTACAATTTTTGGAATATTTTTTTTTTTATATAAATGAAGAAGGGCGCTTGATTGTCCCGCGGGGAGCATTCGTACTTAGCTGCGTTTGAAAATATCCCGCCCCAGCATAAACAAGACAATACACCGCTGAAAGCTTGCCTCCCTTTCCGTGAAGGCTTATTTCATCTATAAGGTTAATGTGCAGAACGTTTATAATACATCTGGTTTGTAGATCCCAAGTAAATTATATCTGATACAAAATAATTTCGAGACGGCCAGTCGGTCAAATAAAACAGATTGCTACCGACGTAATAGGGCGATAATATTTGTTTTCAATTCACCTACTTAGATAAGAACCTACAAATTTTATAGCCTGCTAAAAAGTGTAAAAAGAATATTAAATAAAATGACAATGTTTTCCTAAAGTCACTTTTTTTTATTTGTTTAAATCGTAGGAACAATTTAAATAAATCTATAAAAAAATAAACCCTAAGGGGAGCGAGACTTGTGTAATATACCCCTGCAAAAAGGGAACATTCAGTTGTCAACCAGTGAAACCGAAAAGCTGAAAAATCAGATTGTTTTATTTAAACTGATGTGGCGGAGACATGCTGGAATTTGTATTTCTTGGGAGAGTAACGTGTAGCCCCGCAAAATGTTTCACCCCAGTGCTCCTCATACAACTCATTTCCCAATACGAGGGCTGCAGCGTTACCTTTTTTTTTTCACAACAGCAAAAATTGTCTGCTGGCTGCTAAAGTTAGCAATCATCAATGCAGCCATCGGTGTACAATTTAAAAAGGTCGATTTTGTTACAAAGCTTGTCCTGCTCAATAGTCGGTTACGATTTGCATTCTACAGCGATTGGCGGCTGAAATAAAAGTAGTAATAAAGAACAAGCTGCAGGACTGCGTGACACAAAAACAAGCACGGAAGCCAGTAGTTCTTTGTTGAAGCAGAGCTGGACAAATCCTAGGAAGCCAGACCGCCGGAACACCTACGGGTTTACAAATGGGGCCTTTTCGAGCCCCATGGGAGTCTTCCGTGGGCGTCAGTGGGAGGAAAAAAAAAAGCCTGTTATAGGGTGGTGCTTAGAACTCTATGGGAATTTGTCCACCCCCAGTTTAAAGGGTATTAAAAGATCACCCTCACCAGTAGCCACCACTAAATGCTTAAAAATTACCTTCCCAAATCGAAATTAGGTATATATCAGTTACAAATACCAATACATTTTTTTTTTTTTTGGTTTGTAAGAAATAAGCAGGGCAAGGTGACAAGACTTCAAACCGAAACCAATTCCAAAAAAAATAAAATCAAATTAAAATTTCTAATGTGTTAGCAAGAAACTAAAAGCCTGAAAAATAAAAGTTTGAGAATAAAAACACAGATGAAGTGAAAACGATAACTGGTACACACTGTCCACACCTATATTTCAAGTTCGGAAACGCATATTTTCAAGCAGCCATACAAAAAAAAAGTATCCATGAAGAATGCTGAATCTCTGGAAAAAATTATGAAAACGTCCCTGCTACCAGTACGTATCTAAATACAAAACTCAACTACCGTATGGTTGCTCCTGTGTAGCGAGAGAAGTCCATTTTTTTTTAAAACAGATAAAATTCAGTCCATAGGTGTGAATGGTATGATCGACAGTCTTTTTTTTTTTTTTTTTAAATTTTTTGTTGTTTAGGATCCTTAAGCATGCAAGCCTCGTAGAAAGGGGAGCCGCGAGGGCACCAGGGGTGGACATCAGCCATCCAGTTTACGACAGAGCTGGGAAAGCTTCAGGGTCGTCTACGTCGGGGACAGAGACGCTTGACTGGAGGAACAGAGAGAAATGATGGTTATACAGCAAAAGCACATTGCAGAGCATGCAAAAGACTTGTCAATACTCTGACTTGGCTACAAAATTCAGCACTAACATTGCCCATCAGGGCACAACTTACAAACTCAGCATTGGCAGCCCTAGATGTCACTGCTATCCTTAACAGCCGGGAGAGCAGCCCATCTAGTCTGGGGGGTGAAGGGAATGCAGGAAGGCCTAGACAGGTGGTGGTAATAGGGGATTCTATCATATGGAAGGCTAAATAGGATAGTATGTCACCCAGATCGCCTCAACCAAATGGTTTGCTGGTGCCAGGTTTCGGCATGTGGTGGACAAAACACTGGCGAGGGGCTGGGCATGACTCAGCTGACTTGGTTCATGATAGGACCAATGACAATGCATGGAAGATCCTTAAAAATCAATTTTAAGAACTAGGTTGCAAACCGAAGGGAAGGACCTCCAAGGTAATATTTTCTGGAATATAGCCTGTGCCATGCATAACACAGGACAGACCGCAGAACCACCTTTAGCATATAGGTACTACCCCAATAAAAAGTCAGCCCAGTGCTCTAGAAAACCAAAGCCTTCCCTCTTGCATTTCACTCTCTAAGGGCTAGTTTACACCAGCCCCAGTGCGTTCGAAGGGCCGTGAAGGTGCATTGAAGTCGATGGCACCGCAGCCACCCCCTCCAGCGGCAGTGCGAACGCCCACACGGGAACGCGTGACACATCAATAAGGGTTCATCAATAAGGGTTGAAGATCTCAAGGCTTGGCTGGTATATCATGTTAAAAAAAATTAAAAAATCCAGGCAGAAATGTTATTAACCCTTGCAGTAGGGCTACCCCACACACTGCAAGGGTTAACTGCTTGTTTTAAAACAAAGTTGTACTCAACCAATCCTCTGAACCGGCAGCGCTCCCTCCAGCCGGTCTCTTCCTCCTCTGCAGCAATGGTATGTCCTTCGGCGTCCTCATGTCCCACACACTGTATTGGACGTGATGACGAGGATTTCTAGACTGCTGCAGTGGAGGGGGAGAGACGCTCAAGGGACCGGTCTAAGAGCCGGCCCGCACGGAAACTCAGGCGGGTACTTAACCAAAAATGGGCACTTAACCCTTGCAGTGCCCAAAGTTCAACAATATATTTTATATAAAACTGCCCCTCAGTCTGTTCCTTAATTGCACGCTATTCCAAATAGAAGCTCCCTCCTATAGAGTCCTGTATAATCCCCTCCAAACAACTAGAAAGGCAAGATTTTTTATTTACAAGTATGCTGTGTGAATGGGAACCCAAACATAGCTGGAATTTCTCAAAATTTGACTGCAAAAAAATGTACAGTACATTTCACCACATATAGTTTTTCCAAAAATGCTCCAACCGCATAAAAATACATTTTGATCCGCCACAAATCCAGTAACAGTGCCACCGGCTGCAGTAAAATCTCAAGAAGTGAGATCTGCTGGGCTGCAGAATGCCCCCATAACAGTGGGAAGATGTCCTGTTGTCCAGCAGAGAACTGGGAACTGCTGACAACACTGCTTGGGATTTTAGTGGAGCACAGGCAGCGTTGTCAGCTCTACTTGGGAGCTCATGTCTTGCTGGATTTCTGGCAGATTTTTCTAGGGATAAAATGGGGAAATGTTTATGTATTGCAGAGATGTACTGAATGTTTTCTTACAGGTTAAGGAATTGTAGAAGCAAAACAGTAGATTACTATACAATTTTACAACAATGAAAAGGTGCAAATACACATCATAGTAGTTGGAAGAATACTTTAGTTGTCTGCCTACTACTAGAAGAAAAGACAGATAGAAAACAATTTTTGGAATTTTTTTTTTATTTACCTCCATTTTCCATAGATCAGCCTCAACCTCCGAGGGCACAGGCTGATTTACCTTGTCGGGTCTTCCGCCGCGACTGGGCCTTCCGCCACCACCGCGTCCGCCCCTGCCACCTCGTCCACCACCGCGTCCGCGGCCAGGACGGCCAAGATCTCCGAAATTGATCTCAAGTTGGGAGGTGATGTCGTTTGCAGGCTTGCGGAAGTGGTGATCCAAACCTTCAGACTCTGCGTGAACCTGGAAAGAAGGAGAGAATATCAAAGGTATCTTGTCTATACCATCGCTGCTTTTTACATCAGGAGGTCACAAAATGAACACTGCAAAGTAGCAACACCAATATCTGGTCTCAGCAGTCTGTAATGGTGACAGACAGTTTCTGAATGGTGGATATTTCATTTAGCATTGTGTTTATAGTGAAAATTTGACTCTGGACTACAACGCACTAGGCAGTGTGCCCTATACAATATAAAATACTATTCCGCCTTTCACACAGGTCTCCTGCGTTTGCATTATTTAAATGCAGGAGAAATTGATCTGGGAAGTCTAAACATACTTTCCCAATTTGCATTCTCCCCGTGTGAATGTTTCATGGAATTTAGGCACACAGATTTCTATTTTTTCCTAACGGTAGCTAAACAAAATTCACCTAAACAATGTAAATGGTACAATTAAAAAATCATTCTGTGCATTTTATGTTAGTTCATAAATGTCCTAAATGCATATAGAAGCATGCCTGTGTTAATGAAGCCCATTCAAATTACACATCAGAGGAGTTGTCCCACATTAAAAAAAGCTGCCTGCAGTATTCATTGTAGGCAAAGTGATTGGACATACTGGCAGCAGCTCCCAGGGCCTTGGACCTGCCCGAAAGTTGCAATTTTCTGTCAAGCAACACTCTGCCACTTCCTGATGGTGCCCAGAGCTTGCCCACCAGCCTTACTGGCCAATAGAAGTTTGGGGTAGGTAGCGTGGAAACCAAAACTTTGTTTTCATTTTGTATGCAATTTGTAAGGATTACGAGTGATACACAAATAAGATACATTTTTGTTAATAGTAGAGGTACTTGAATGTATTTAAGATTTTAGTGTCACTTTAAAAAAGGTAGAGAAGCCAGAAGCAGAGACCTGCACCTATTACAGCAATGGTAGCAGCCATATTTCTATGCTCACTGTAAAATTTACACCCATGAACTATCTGAATCTAAGCTGGATAAGATCAATATTTTCAGAATACCAATACAGTAAAGAAAATGTATAAAAAGTTACCCACACTACTAACTAAACCCACTAATAAGCCCCTTTTTAACCAACAGTACCCATTACCTAATACTTTACTGCACACAAATAAAACCATTGCCAATACAAACAGCAACAGCGCCAGACTGCATGCAGAACTCCTGACAAACTCAACCTATTATCTTAAGTGTCTGCACATCAAAAATAAACGAGTATGTTTGGCATCATGTCTCCTGTATACAGGTTTCCTAAGCAAATGAGTGAATTGGCTGCAAAGTTTCTTATCTGGAGAACTCGTCAGTAAAAGTACTTCCAGTTACAGGCTGACAACGCAAAGTGCCTCGTGATAAACGGCAGCGATGTCGGCCTGCCATGTGCGATCCTTCATCTGACCACTAAGCTGTATTTTATAGGCACAAGAGCAATTTTCTTCTATAAATGCCACAAAATCAGCAGACCGCTCTGACACACGTCCCCTTAAAGGTTAAGATTAAGAAAAGCATGGAAGAAAGGGCGGAAAACTGCCCACTAAGCCTTAAGAAGCAACATTTGAGAGTGTCATACTTTTCACAATGCCTACCATCTCTTCCCCAGCCGGAGCAGAGCTCATTACCTCCTCACTCTTGGATTTGTGGAGGACGAAACCTTTCTTCCACTGGCCGTCGGCACCTTCGTTTGGTTTACGGATGTTAAATTCAACTTTGGCGCGTGCTTTGTCTTGCATTGCCTTCCATTCATCAAGAGTCATTTCCTTGGGTCCTTCCTCCTTGGGTCCTTCTTCCGCCTCATTTTCCCTGGAACATAAGTCACAGCTAAAGCAGAGACTGGACAGCGATACCATATGCTGACAATCATAAGCAGCACACGTTTATACTGACCTCCAAAAAAACAGCACCTTACCCTGTGCTTAGAAGATGCTATACAACACTCCAAACACAGAGCTGTAACGCTGTTCTATGGGAACATATGAAATCCTGAAAGACGGTAAATTCTCAGCTTTTATGAAAACTTTTTTCCACCGATCCCTCTGGAAATGCCGCCTGCAAATTATACTAGTGGCTGCATTTCTTGTCCAGAAGACCAGTAAATCCAGTCGGCTCTCTGTGAGCAGGGTTGACAGGTTATCATGTCCCCCAGCAGTTCTAATAAGTGCTGCCTGACGCATGCACAGAACACTGAACGCAGAGTGGCTGCAGCTACTCCCATAAACAAGCAGGCAGAGGTATCTTGGGAGATGTAGCTCTGTGGGAAGTCAGCAGGGGCTGGGGTGAGGGACTACAACGATGCATCCTTCAGTACAGAAAAATGCAAGTGAAAAATTCATACTGTGGGATGCTCTACAAGGGAGTCAAGCCTGGTAGGCAAGCTTTAACGTAGAATGTTAACCGACAGTGTCTGTGGGATACTAGAATAGAAATAGTAGTATACAAATAAATGCACATGTAAAGATTTTACTGTTTTTTTAAATCAAGGCCGACTGCTGAACTGGGCTGTAAGAATCAAACACAAAATGAACATGGTGCATGCAACCTAATCCCAAATCACTTCCCACAGCTGTTGTCCATCCTCTAACAGGGGTAGACAAACCTTAGTCTTGCAGTCCCACCAAGCACTGCATGACTGATAGCTACAGGTATGACTCTCACACACAAGGGGATTTTGTAGTTTCACAATTGTAGGGCCGAAGTGCACCTACCCCTCTGCTCTAAAAGACTTTATGCTTACAGCAAACTAAAGTCAGGACAGTGCAGCCATCCCATCCCCATTCTCACTTTGCGGAAATGTAGCGCTGCCTGTAGCAATGACAGCAGGATGTGGACCCATTGACTAAAGGGCCCAACATGCAGTGTAAAGGTATTATTATTATTCAGGATTTATATAGCGCCAACAGTTTGCGCGGCGCTTCACAATACAAGGAAGACATTACAATCACAATACAATTCAAGACAAGATGGTAAGGAGGGCCCTGCCCCTGAGGAAAGGTACTGGGTAAAGAGCCGTTTAACACCTTGGTGTACCAGGAATGCATGTCGTGTTCGTTTCCCCGCTCTTGATGCGCATCGCCCATTATATTCAATGGGAGCCACAAACGTGACATATGCGGGAAAGTAGCTCATGTAGCAGATTCTGCTAAAGGCACATTGCAAACCTGTGCTAAATGCGCTCTCCCAGCCACGTTTGGGCTGACATTTACAAGGAGTGGCACTGCAGGCATGACGCAGGTTTCTAAATGAATACCCTTAAAGGAGCACTATGGGGTCAGTGTAAAGGAGAACTATGGGGTCAGGGTAACAGGAGGACACAAACTGGCGTCGTCCTGTCACCCAAAGCTCAGTATACCGCGAGCTGTAGCTCGTGGTATACCGAGACGCCGCAGCTGGAACGGATCCCGACAATTCTGTCTGGATCCGCCCAGCTGCGTGAGTGACAGCTGGCTCTACCTATCTAGAGGCAGAGCCAGCTGTACCCGCCCCGTCCGTTCCGCCAGTCAGCGCTGGAAGATCGGACAGGGGAATCGCTGCAGGGCGCCGTGAGTGACAGTCACGGCTCTCTGCACGGATAGATCGAGAAGTGAGCGTGCCGGTATGTGTTCGCTCACTTCCCGATCTACTGAGCTGACCTGTGACCGTTTCAATCTCACAGGTCAGCTCAGATTATGAGGCTGAGTGAACATCACTCACCTCATAGTTCTCCTTTAACACGTCAGTGTGAACGCATGTGAATGGGGACCTAAAATTTGAAAGCTCAATGGCACGGGTAAATAGATATCAACGCTGCACAATTTCTAAGACTTACTTGTTCTCAGAGTCTACCACGGGCTGATCTTCTGTTTCAGTTGTTTCCTCAGTGACGGTTGACTGGTCCAGTTCGCTGAAATTTTAAAGTGTTAACATTTTTAGGTTTTTCTTTTTCCACTTCTGGATAGAAAATGAAGCTTTCTACATGTGATAGGCACACTGGAATACTATAAGGAACTGCAGTTTTTTGCTTTGTTTTAAAGATGCCAAATGAATGGCTTTCGTAAAAACACTGAACGCAATGTGAATGGACCCTAAAAGAGAACTTCTCAGTAGAAAAAGCCAAATAACTCTCCAACAGGCACCAGAGCTGCAAAATATAGATGCAAACTCTGTACTATGGCATACGTTGGGAGCAATGCTGGAAAGTTAGCACCCTATGTGTTTTGATAGAATTTCCTTGATTGGTTACTGTGGCCGACCATCTTATTATTGCCTCAGTTTTTACATACTAGGTCTCCATATTTTCCTTCTTACATTTCTAGAATGCCCATAACTCATATACAGAGTAATCATATAGAATGAGGTTATACAGCAATGTATTGTTTTAAATGAAAGTCTTTCTCCTGATACAATGTTGTTATCTTTGAACTGGCTTTAGTCACACATGGACTCTTTGGCTTTACTCGATATTTCAACAAAGAGCTTATCTCATTTTTCACCAAGGTTACGATTACCAGGTTCCCGTATTTAAATCTTTTTAACTATTTGAATGGGGTGCTGCAATTTAGAGAATAAAATGATTGTGGCTTTGTCTTAATACACCTATAGAATTAAAGGAGATGTTTTATTTTCATTATAAATGAGTTCCCTGTCTGAGGTATCTCCGCTACTGAGAGGGCTTTGTTGCTATATTATTATCATTTTAAAAGCCAAGGACGAGGATGCCTTTGACAGACTAGATATTGCCATTTTAAAACAGGCCGTCTCTTTGTGCTGGTTAGGTACACAGGCAAAGTGTTCTCCAAACAGGACCTATTTAAACTGCAAAGGGTGACAAAACATATATGTAGATGTTAAAGTGACACTAAACTCTGGAGTTAAATCTTATAAATACATTCAGGTCATAACAATGTATCTTATTTGTGTATCACTCGGCTGTAGATCCTCCAATCATCTCTGAATTGGTTCTGACACTGTCCTTCCGTCTGGAGGGTGACTACTTTTGTTCCCCATGGTCCCTGTGTGTGTTGTAAAGTAGTCACTGCTCCAAGCTCACTCCCGGGATGGACTACAATCTCAATACAAATTGGTAAACTAAAGAGGAGATTGTAGTCCATCCCAGGAATGAGCTTGGAGCAGTGACTACTTTACCACACACACAGGGACTATGGGGAACAAAAGTAGTCTCCCTCCAGAAGGAAGGACAGTGTCAGCACCAATCCAGAGATGATTGGAGGATCTACAGCAGAGTAATACATAAGATACATTTTTGGGAATAGTTAAGGGACTCGAATGTATTTTTAGGATTTAACTCCTGAGTTCAGTGGCACTTTAAACCGCAGTCCCAAACAAATCAGCACAGCAGAAGTTATACGGGTTTGCCGTCTACATCTATGTCTTACTAACGAGGCAAATATACAAAAACTGCCAAACCTAACTACAGGACATCAAAGAAGGGTATTCAACAAAGTGCAACTTCCTATCACAGTTTTCAGGTTACACCCTGACAAAACCACACTACAGAAGTAGCCACTAAGCTGCTTGACATGAAATTATCTCTGAATGACATGCTGGGTGTGTGCGGCACATTACTCCACAATTCATGAATTGGGCTCGTAGTCCTTGTAACGCTGTTAAAGAAGAACCCCGAGCAAACAAAAATCTTAACCCTTGCACCGCAAGGGTTAAAATGCTTGTTTTGCCTAGGGAGCTAAAGAAAGATATACTCACCCGAACAGCAATCCCGGCTGGCTCCGTGAACGATCAGATGTTCAGTCTGTCGTCTCCTCCTCTCCAGCAATGGTATGTCCATCTGCGTTCTCGGGTCCTATACACTGATGACCTTAGACCGCTGGAGCAGAGGGGAAGAGAGGCTCCAGGGAACAGTCTGTCAGCCAGGATTGTGGTTCGGGTGAGTATAACTGTTTTAGCTTCCTAGACAAAACGAGCACTTAACCCTTGCAGTGACGTTAATGTATTGACCCACTGCAAGGGTTAATATTTGATTAGCCTGGAGTTGTTGTTTAAACCAATATAAAAGGTGTTTCTGTGCTACGCTGACAGTAAAACAGTACACTAAACACAGCTGAGGTTTTTTTCTTTTCCTGGATGCTTGTCCAGCAGAATGACACCAACATTTTCATACCAGATAACGTGTCCACAGCTGCCAACAGGTTCCCTTAGATGGGCTAATGGGGGGAAAGCTTATCGCACACATGCTGCACACCCAGCGCTTATCAGTCCGACACCGCAGACTTCAGGGTGCCACCAACACACACACAATGCTAAAGGGGAATCATTTCTCACAGGTAGCTCATCTCTGGCCTCCTGTTATTAGGGAAAGATTGCAATGACACGGCAACTTTCAAACAGTGCGAGACCAGTCAGCCGTGAATGATATGGACACTTACAGAAGGCGGTCTGCTGCTGCTCTTTTGCTTAGGTTCATTTCACTCAATCCACAGTACTGCACCGTGCTATCAGCAACCATATTAGTGAGGGTCCAGGCTATCAACACGCAGCTCTTCATAGCAACCCCCCCCCCCAATCTACTGATATCAGTGTATTCCAGTGATCAGAGGGGGCAAGTCTTGTGATACTGGTAGAAGAGAGGGCGGCTAGGCAGTCAGACATTACAAGTGTGCTGCCAAACTGCAGATTATAGGGATAAGTCCACTATAGTTGACAACTAGGAATGCACAGATACCGATACTAGTATTGGTGCAGATACCAAGTATTTGGGCAAGTACTCCTACTCACACAAAATGTTCCAATACTGGAACTTCCAGTCAGAGGAAGATTTCCTCTGACCAGCAGTGCCGTAGGAGAACATGCTGCTGGCTTCCCGGCCAATCGGGAAGCCGAGAGGCAGGTCATTACTCGCCGCCTGGCTTCCTGATTGGCCAGGAAACTGGCTCGATGCCGATTGGCTGGGAAGCCAGTTTCCCAGCCAATCACAATCGAGCAGGCCAAACATGGACCCGGCTTTGCGGGCAATCAGGAAACCAGGGAGCATGTCATTACCCAATGCCCGGCTTCCTGATTGCCCGGGAAGCCAGCTCCATGCCAGCAGAAGCACCGGTACGTGGTATCGGCGTGCACCGAAATCAAAATATCGGTGATGGCACTTGATACCGTAAAACCGGTATCGGTGCATCCCTAGTGATAACATAACTTTTCAAAGTAGGGCTGCAACAACTAATCGACATAATCGATTAAAGCAAAAAAAAAAAATCTTTATGCAATCAAGACCGACCCTTTAAATACCTTTGCAAACCTAAAGTATATTTGCAAACTTAAAATGTCCACATGGTAGAAAAGCAGAATGAACAACGGGCAACTGCAAGCTGCTCCAACCAACCTCATTTCATCCTTAACATTGCCCCAGTTGTGAGATCCGCTGCCTCCCCTCTTGTCCTCGTGCTTCGGGCCACTGAAAGAAGAACTAATGAAAATGAGTTACCTTGTCAGTGTTTGAGAAGGAGCATTGGGGAAAAACAACAAGTAAAGCAGACAGAGCAAATTCCACTTACGCTCGGTCGCTTCCGCTATGTCTGTCAAATTCACGTTTGCCACGAGAGTCAAAGCCGTCACCTCTGCCTATGCCGCGTCCACGACCACCACGTGCCCTTCCACCGGGGCCACCACGACCACGAATTGGCCTTTCACCAATAGGCCTACAGGAAAAAGATGGAGAAAAAAAAAAAAAAAAATTAGTATACAAGACAGCAAGCATTATGCTGAAGTTTAATCTGCTCAAATTTAGCCTTTCCCCAATATTAACTAGATTATATTTTTGTTTTAAAAAGCCTGATTTCACTACATACTTTAATGTTACACCCATCACTGGATTTCTGTGCTTCTCTATGCAATGCTAGTGGAAGGGGCCGGCAGGGTGCTGTATTGAACACTTCACAGCATCCAGTCTCAGTACGCCTCTCAAGAGCCTTCAGCCCTGATGCAAGCAGTGGGCTGTCTCTTGGGAGGAGCTATGCAAATACAAAAATGGTCTTGATGGTTGGCTGTCAGTCTGGAGGAGTCTCTTTCTAGGCAGGCTGCCTTTGCATGCAGACCATACCTGGCCATTACTTTCTCTCTGACCTCTTGCCATGCATGCCATCTGAGAACGACATATCCCAGGTTACAGAGGCCAGAAAGCACCGATTATGTCACATTAATCTGTGCTTCTTGAACACCCCCCTCTTCAGCATCGCTGTCCTAAAGGTGGGGTGTTAGAGTTGACATCATGCCTGAGACCTAAAGACGCAATATTGTAGTTCTATTGGTCAGAATTCTACAATGTATGACATGGATATGCATATTCACAGGGCACGGCGATTTTCTACCACCGCGTTCAAGAAAGTTGTCTCTGCAGGATTGTCCTGAAGGTACGTTTAGCTACCTGCAGAGCATTAACAAGTGGGCCAGAACTGATGATAGTCCAATGACTGATTGCATGATCGATTTTTATTTTGTTGACCATAGAACGGGGTAGGCAACCTCGGCCCTCCAGCTGCTGCAGAACTACAAGTCCCATGAGGCATTGCAAATACTCTGACCGCCACAAAAATTAATCCCAGATGCAGTCATGATAGGATTTGCAGTTGGTCACCACAGCTGGAGCGCTGAACTTGCCTATCCCCGCCCCGCCATACATACTCTGATACGAAATTCCAATCGTAAAACTACATTTTCCAGACATCGTCATCTGATTAATGGCTTTCGACATATGTTATGAAAACAAACCCCATTTTGCTAAAGCAGAGTTCCAATGTTCAAACTGTTTTCAAAGCGCAATGTTTACCTGTCCACAGAAAATTCCCCTCCTTCGCCCTTCTCTTCGGCTGGCTTCTCAAAGCGACGCTCGCGAGGAGGCCGCCTGTCTGTTTGCCTTCTGTCGATGGGCTTCCCATCGCCCTGTGGGGCCTGTGAAGGTGGCTGCTGTGGTGGTGGCGGTTGTTGCTGAGGATTTTGCTGCTGCTGGTCGGGTCTCCTACCAACCCTCCGGATTCCTGCCATACACAAACAGCACGTCAATGGTGGACCAGACTCACACAGAGCACATGATACAAGAGGAACCTTGTGCTTCTCAACAAGCTGAGGGCGACGAGGAGATGGGGATGAATCATCAAGCAAAGTGTGACATGCCGATATACAGAAATAGAAGATCGCTGCCCACAAATAATGTCACAAAATGTTGTAGGGATGTTGGCTGTTAAATACTGAAAAGTGTCAAAATGCAAGCAAATGGGTACACAGATCAGATGACCTTAGGAAGAGAAAAGTTGATACATGCCAACAATACAATACTACCCATTAACCTCGACTATCCCAAGCCTCATACAAAAGGAAAAACTGTGCTAAGGAAGGATATCACTACTACTCTCACTTTCTCTAAACTACTTTCCTGGCTGCCATGCCATTCCAATGGCTTCAATTAGGGATGCACCGCTACAGGATCGGTGCCGGTACAGAGTATTTGGGTGAGTACTCTTTCTCGCCCAAATGCTCAGATACCGGAACTTCCGGTCGGAAGGAGATCTCCCTCTGATGTGCCACCCGGCTTCCTGATTGGCTAGGAAACCGGTTTCACTTGTTGTCCGGCAGCAAGGCTTCCTAACCAATTAGCAAGCCGGGCAGCATGTCATGACTCGCCTCCCAGCTTCCACATTTGCTAGGCAGCGTAGCTTCCTGACCACAAGTGAAGCCAGCTTCCTGATTGGCTAGGAAGTCAGCGTCACTTGTTGCTAGGCAGCCTGGTTTCCTGACCAATCAGGAAGCTGGACGGCACCTTATGACCCGCCGCCCGGCTTCCTGATTGGTCAGGAAGCCAGGCAGCTTCGGCAAGTGAAGCCGGTGTTCTTTCGATTGAACACTGGCAGCCCAATCAGGAAGCCGGGCAACTTGTCATGATTCGCCGGCCGGCTTCCTGATAATCGGGGCACAGATATCGGCTAGTACCGGGAATATCGGTACTTGATAACAAAAAAATTGTATCGGTGCATCCCTAGCTTCAATATTGTCTCAGAACTAGTCTGCCCATTAGGAGTTCTTCACTCTAATCTCATCTGTATACATAGTCCAAGTCAGTGTGTCACAGAACGGAATCCAGAGCCAGGCAACTAGCATTTGCAGGAGATCAGAAATCTCAGATTCTCTTAGGAGTCTCAGTAAAATTCTCCTTTAAAAGGAAATCTGTCACTAAACAATGTCTGTGTGAAACATCTCAATGATAGCTGCTGTCTGCAGACTCCTGGGAAAAATCAAAGTGAAGCCAACGAGGCTCAGATCTTGCAGCTTTGTAGTCTGGTATGGCGGCTTAGAGGCTCAAGCCTCCAAAACAGGTTTTACTGCTTTCTGGGGCTCAAATAGAGACTTCACTTCCTGTCTTGCTGGGTGGAACTCAAACTGTAAAAGAAAAATATGTTTGTTTTTTTAACTATTGTAGGGAATGAGAGAACCCGTCCAATGTTTAAGCTGGCCATACACTACGCAGATTTCGCACAGTGGGTTCTCAGCACCCTTGCGGCTGGCATCTCTCGATCAACAGATAAAAGGAGCTGGTTGGAAAATGTGTGGCCAACGGAGCCTGTTTACGGGAATACATGTGCGCTTGCAAAGGACTTCAATTTATTATTTTTACATCTTATTTAATATTTTTTTTAACTTCACTTTAATGCAATCACATAGGGGGGCTTACAAGCTCCCTATGTGATAGCATATTGGTGGTGACAGGTCCTCTTTAAGGTGACAGTAAGGGGTCTAAAAGACACTAGTGTCATCATTCCACTTTAAATAAGCTATTGAACTGCAGATTCCACTTCAATAGCTTATTGCTTGGCTTCAGGAGCCCAAAAATGACAGCTCACGGACCGGAAGTGATGGAATACGTGTCGCTCCCAGTTCCATAGAGCGGGGAGATCGGTGAATGGAAGTTTGCCACTATCCTCCCCAGCTTTCCGCCGTCACCTTGCATGCCGGACCCACAGCGGAGCCCGGGAAACCCAGCAGGGGTGTCAGGCAGGGGTAGAAGCAATCTGGCGAGCCAGCTTCACAATTATGCCACCGGGAGTCTGTTTAAAAGGGCCAGCTGCCAATGACATACTATGTACTTTAATGGATGCAGAGGGGTTAAAGATTTAAGCAGATTTCCAACAACCCCGCACACAACACAGAGTGTGTGCAACTCTTAAATCTGTCTTTCCCACTTCTTTGTATGCAATAGGCACCGGCAATGCAGATAGGGGCCTCACAGCTGCCCCTCTGGGAAGTCTACCTCACCAGTGCCTTCCGGGGAGCTGTCATTCATTTTTTTTCCTGCACTGATGACGCAAACACCATTATCATGTGTCAGCCCGGGGAACTATGAAGAAGCCGGCCACCTTTGACATTGATTTTTGTAAATTGCCACCAGTGTTTCCGGTACAGGGTGGACGGAGCAATGTCAATGTACTCCATGGATGCTGGTATTTGTTAGAAGAGAGGAATCCACTTTAACCCCTACGTGACGGGAGACGTACACTGTACGTCCCGCCACAAAGGGAGCAAATGACTCGTCACGCACACTGTACGTGACGAGTTATTTGCTGCATTAGAGGGCTGGTATCCGCTGAGAATCAGCGGTTACCATTCATTAATGGATGCCTCAGTATAGAGGCATCCATTAATGAAAGGGTTAACCTTTTTCAGACACCTGATACCTTAATATCAGGTGTCTGAGAGTCAAGCATTCTGACAGCTCGTATAGATCTAGGGATATCCCTCTCGATCGTATACTGGCTTTTTTTTTTCTTTCACTTTAAGCAATAGATACACAATGTATCTATTCCTGAAAGAAGAATGTTTCAGTTTTCTGATCGTTGTTGGAACGATCAGAAAACCTTTAGTGACAGCTGAATCCTGAACTGCTGCAGGATCAGTGTCACTAACTTATTATTGGCTGTTCTGAAGTTTGAAGCAGCCTAACCAAAAATGTATTAATTTATCAAGCAGTAATAGTGAGCTTAATTCACAATGACTGTATGATATAATTAAAATGTTTTTTAAAATAGTGAAAAGTGTAAAGGAAAAAAAAAGTGTAAAAAAAATAAAGGACAAATAAATGAATAGCTGTGCAGGTTTTGTAAAAAAAAAAAAAAAAAACTACAAATCAAAACTGGGAAAAAGGTGTTTAAAAAAGTTTTTTCCTCTTTTTTTATATCTTATTTGTCCTAAGTGAGGCGTTAGGGCTACATATTTATATCACATATGTGTGTCTATCTGTCCTCTAAAAAAACAATATATAATATGTGTAGGTGCACTTTGTAAGAAAGTATATTACTGGAAGAATCACACAGCAAAAATGTCAAAAGTGTGTCAGTCATTTACGAACAGAAACTAAAAACAAGCTCAGTCATGAAGGGGTTAAAGGGCCCATTCACACTATGGCATTGTGTTAAACACATGACACCTTGGTTTAACACACACTATTGTGGGGTACCGTGCGTTAGGTGCATTGACATTCATTTGAATCCTTGTATTGGTGGCTCTCATGTGCCCCATCGCAACTCCTGACCGGAATTTGTTTAAATTTGCAGTCGGTGCCACAGTGAAAATCGTATGGCGCCACACTTCAAGCATTAAGGAAAAGTCACTGGCACTCCAACTGAGATATAACTTCCATCTTTTATTGACTGCAAGTTTATAGTAGGGATGCACCAATACCGGTACTGTGCAAGTACTCGCCCAAATGCTTCGATGTCTGGTCCAAAACTTGATGTATCAGGAAGCCGGGTGCCGTGTAATGACGCAGTTCCGGGCTTTCTGACTGGCCGGGAAGCCGGCTTCATGCTCCCTCGTCACCTCATGAAGAGGGAGCATGGAGGCGACTTCTCGGCCAATCAGGAAGCGGGCGCCACGTCATTACACAGCACCCGGCTTTCTGATTGGCCACAAAGCCGGCTCCATGCTTACTCGTCATAGTGACGAGAGGCATGGGGGCGGCTTTCCTACTAATCGGGAAGCCAGGTGGAGAGTCATTTCACGCTGCCTGGCTTCCTTAATGTGACTTCCGGTACTCGGTATCGGCAAGTACCAAAAAAAAAATAATCAGTACTCGATACCGAAATACCGGTATCGGTGCATCCCTAGTCTATAGTATTACAAAGCAAACTACGTTAATTTGCATGGCACCCCAATGCCCAGCTGCTGGGAGTTGTGTTGCGGTGAAAAAGCCTTTTAAAAAAAATTATTACCGTACCGCAATGCAACACATGGCGGCTGGAAGGTGCCATTCAAATCAATGGCAACGCGCCTAATACACGGTACCATATGCTCGGTACACTATGCAATATTGTTTAACACAACACCATGGTGTGATCAGGCACCAAAACTATTGTCCATTGCTAGCTTCCATCTGCTGTTTTACACTGCATAGCTGAACCTGAAAGACAGAGCCTAAATGGTTGCTTAGGGTGTCATTTCCATCCAATGTCTTTACATGAGGGATGGCGTTACACAGCACGAGTATAGTTTACACTGCTATGACCGTTCCATCTGATTGCAGTTTCACTTCATTATGAATAGTACTTGGGACCGCCTGGTGGCTTCCCCAGGTACATGCTCAGGAATGAGATTGCTTTGTGCCTACAACATAAAAGGGACCCATTAGTTATTACTGACTCGTGTGGTCACACACAGTAAGGTCACCAACATCTTGCAAGGGTTGCAGGGTGAAAACCTCACAAGACTTGGCTTGATTGACAGCACACCCTGGGCTCCCTCACCAGCCCAAGAATAGCCACTCGGTACCACTACTGCTGAACTGGCTTTGACAAACAGCTGTCGGGACCCATAAAGTGGGGCAAACGTGGATTAGCTGCAGCGTGCCAATTATAGCTCAAATAACCAATTCCATCCACAGCCCTAAAACGTTAATGTGGAGAAGAAATTAAACTTTATGGAGGTATCGTCCGTCTCAGCTCACAATTACTGCCTTAAACTTTTATATATGGGTGCGGCCCCAAAAAAAAAGAGCTGACAAGTCAACATCAGACATGCTGTACCGCCAACAATGGCTACCACACCCATGAAAACAGTGACATGGGCTGCTTGAGCTGTTTAAGACGCCGAGACAGCCCAACAAGCAGCATAGTAAATCCATCACTGCTCCTACCGCAAGGGATAAAAAGTAATACACGTCACCGGCAATATAGTTCATCCCAACATTCTAAGATGACACAGATCAACACACGCGCAATGGTGTGAAAGCCAAAACGTCTTTGGGAAGAGTAGGGAAGGGTTAAAACTAGGGA
This sequence comes from Nanorana parkeri, assembly GCF_000935625.1. Lineage (NCBI taxonomy): Eukaryota > Metazoa > Chordata > Amphibia > Anura > Dicroglossidae > Nanorana > Nanorana parkeri. The sequence continues at coordinate 212,396 of NW_017307296.1, forward strand.
TGCTGCGATACCGAGTATTTGGGCGAGTACGCGTCCAAATACTCCGATGCCTATACTTGAGCTTCCGTTATCAGGAAGTTGGGCAGCGAGTCATTACACGCTGCCCGGCTTCCCGATTGGCCGGCTCCATGCTCTCTCGTCACTTGGTGACCAGGGATCATGGAGCCAGCTTCCCGGCCAATCGGGCAGCGTGTAATGACTGGCCGCAAAAGTTCCCGATTGGTGGGGAA
>NW_017307296.1:212895-217398 GCF_000935625.1 Nanorana parkeri
CCCCCCCGATTGGCCAGAAAGTTGGCTCCATGCTCTCTCGTCACCCGGTAACGAGGTTGCATGGAGCCTGCTTCCCTGCTAATGGGGAAGCCAGGTGGCGAGTCATTATACGCCGCCTGGCTTACATAATGGGACTTCCGGTATCGGTGAGTACCCAAAAAATAAATATCAGTACTTGTACTCGATATCGAAAAAGCGGTATCGGCGCATCCCTAGTTAAAGCTGAAGGTTTTTTGTTGCCATCTGTGTCTCATTAGGGAGCTTTCCCTTCACTTCCTGTTCTGTAGGTGTGAAGATATCTTTCAGAAAGCTATCCTCTTAGATATCACAGGAGCGAGAGTCCCCACTGGAAGATTTCCCCTCCGTTCCTGTTCTGGTGGGGACTCAATTTTGGATTTACCCCTCACTTTTAATCTTGTGATAACCAAAGAGTGAATCCCCCATAATGGGAGACGACAATAAAAATCTGACAGTGGTTCTAACCCCTCTCCACTATCTAGGAGATAACACAGGGGTGGGCAACTTCGGCCCTCCAGCTGTTGCAGTACTACAAGTCCCATGAAGCATTGCCAGACTGACAGTTACGGGTATGACTCCCAGAGGCAGATGCATGATGGGATTTGTAGTTAAAGCACAGCTGGGGGGCCAGAGTTGCCCACCACTGGTGTAACATGATCACAGGAAGGTGACAGAATCTATGAATGGAGAGACTACAAGTCCCATCTGACTCGGCAGCAGAGGGACTTCCAGCTCTCAATGGGACCACAACCACAGTGACATCATCACTTGTAGCCCATCGACACTTCCTCTGTCCCCGGTAATGGAAAAGAGCGTACCTTGGTACAGACAGGGACAAGGAGGAACAGTCTGCAGGAGCCAGAACATTGCACCCGCCATCCACTGATCCCAGTTGCAATGCTTTACTGCAGGGCTCGACAAATCCCAGGCGCCAGGTCACCAATGCGATTAAAAATGTGTCCTGGCGCCTGGGCTTTTGTCAGCCCATTCCTCAGTTTCTTCGCCCTACTGCAGACTCAAGACTGTCAGCGGTCTCTCCTTACCGGCTGTAATCGGCAGCAGCGATCTGTGTCAGGGGGAACAGATAGTCCATTACAGCCTGTAAGGAGAGACCGCTGACAGTCTGAGTCTGCAGCGGGGAGGAGAACGGCAGAGTTTATTTCGGCAGCAGGAGAAGCAACGAGTCTACATTCCCGCCTGCTGTCGGCCGCGATCGGTCTGCAATCCAGCGGCTGGCAGCAATAGCCAGCCTCCTATTGGCCATTTTAAGTTGCAGGAGCCTATAGCAGGCTGGCTATTGCACCCGCCAACTGCCTGCTCTCAATCAGCAGAGGATCTGGAGAACTTTCTCCTTCAGGTCCCTCCTCTGCTAAGCAGGCGGTGGGCGGGTGCAATAGCCAGTATGTTATTGGCTACTGCCATTTAAAATGGCCAATAGCAGGCTGGCAATTGCTCCCAGCCGCTGCCTGCTATGTTTACAGCTGTTATTCACCCAACAAAAGCTATTGAAGTGGAAAGGTGACACTAAGGGTCTAATAGACCTGTCACCTCCAATGAGTAAAAAAAAAAAAAAGTTAAATAAAATTAAAAATACCAAAAAAGAAAGTCCCCCATGCCCCGTGAAAAAAAAAAATACTTGGCTTCTAACTTTTCTTAGCTGGTTGTTGGTTTTAAAGAAAATTTGTAAAGCCCCGCTTCACTGTCTCCAATGTAAATATAAATGCATATTTTTTAAGTGGATTTTGCCTTTAAAGTGACTTCAAAAGTAACAATCCTGTCATGACTGTTGTTGTTCAGACATTTCCTATTATAAAGTGACAACTCCCTTTTCCCAATTGTTCTCTGTTGTCACCCCACTACACAGTCTGCTGATGGAGACTACAAGCACTCATGCTGATGCGTAATGCTCAGACGTCGTGACATTGTCCCCAAGCTGCCCTGAAAAGTGACATGCAGCTGTCGCTGGAGTACATGTATCTGAAGAAAGAGCGGCTGCAAACGTTGCCGCAGATCAGCAGCGCTAATTCACAACAAAAGACAAAAAAATTAAAAATTTAATAACCGTATCTTAATAATAAATGCTAAATATTAATCGGCTAGGGGTTATATAAGATTTTCCAAACCATTACTGACTGACTGTACTCTCTTGTCCAAGTTCACACCGGGCGTATCATGAACGCGCGTCAAATTTGCACTAATAACTAAAATCTAGGATTATTACAGGGGGTGGGCAATTCCAGTTGTTGTGGAACTACAAGTCCCATGAGGCACTGCGAGACTGACAGTTACAGGTATGACCCCCAGAGGCACGTTGGGACCTGTAGTTAAAGCACAGCAGGAAAGTGGGGGTGTCAGTGTTGCCCTCCTCCCCTGCTGCAACATGATCACAGGATGGTGACACGACCTGTGAATGGGAAGACTACAAGTCCCATGTGAAACGGCAGCAGAGGGACTTATAGCTCTCAATGGACTACACGTGCAGGGACATGAGGGATTAATAGTTAATGCATAGCTGTATTGTGAAAGTAAGTCAAACATGCATAAATGCAGAACGTGTTTGTTTTCCCATTACTAGGTAATAGCATTCTAATCGCTGGCGGGCAAACATGGTTTTTCCCTGCGCCAAAGAAAAAAGGCAGAATGCATGTTGCCAAACTTGGGACATACTACTATTCCGCATTTGGTGTGTCCAGGGAACATGAACCATACAAAGCACTGCCAAAGTGCAGGCTCATATGTGAATGGGCCCCCAAAATATCATCTAACTGGGGTGACTGCTTCTAACACTAAACTGTAAGATGAAACTATTCAGCCAGAAAAGTCAGCACAAGGGCATTTAAAAACAGGGGCCCTGCATGCCTCTATGGCACTGTGTTATACACATCTACGTCCCGAGGAACTACAAGAGCCAGCATTTGCTGCCACCCCTCCATCTAGTCTCCTGCATGAGCAGACGCCATTCATATAAACAGAGGAGAATCTGCGGGGAATCACATTGATAACATGGAACGTTTAGAAGGCCATCAGAGCTTTGCTGGCTGTGTCCCATTGGGGGTGATATTCTAACTTCCTGTGCGCAAGACAACCGGAAGTGAAGGGGATTCTCTGCAAAGTATGATAAATCGTCTTAGTTGTCACTAGGGAAACGTCCCCATAGTAAGATTTCCCTGCTGTTCCGGTGACATCTTTGGATTTTTCCTTCACCAGGACAATAAATCACCCCAGAAAAAAAAAAGCAACAACCCGGACAGATCCGTACCCGTCCCTACTGTATGCAAATCTAATTTGTTTTGCCCTTCAGATCAGCTGATGACCTAAAGATACAGAACACTACCAGGCATGGACCTATAGCATACAATGCAGATCTTCCTTCCATGAAGTATAATGGAGATTCTGCATGCACACCCCCTGTAATGTACAATGCATGCACTGCGCATACGTATTTCTCTTCATAGAAGAGCATAATAATGGCGGCCCTTCACATGATCACATCCCCTCCCCACTGAAGGATTAAAAGTGTCAATTTATGTCTAAATACCTCCAAAATATATAACACATCACACGAACAGCGCACCCCCCTCTCCACAGCGCGCACACCCCTTTCCTCACAACATACACACACTGTATACAGTATTCATGTGAAATATAGAGCAGTCTGTGGGCCCCACTATTGGAGGTCTGTGAGGGTGTCACCCGGTGATATGGCCCGTATATAACAGGGAGCAGTAACAGGTGCAAAAGAAGGGACTATAGAACCCCCCCCCAAGTGCAAGCAGCACGGACAGCTCCCCATCTCGGGTACACTAGATAGGCCAAGGTGCTTGAAAGGCCACAGGTAGTACTCGGGTTCAGGTAAGTGCCTTGAGGGTGAGGAGAGGGGGGTTGCATATAGTTACAAAGACAACAAGAGTGACTACAAGCACAGGACAATATGCTGTAAGGGGGGAGGGGATCCTTCCTGACCATATGATACACACACACACGTTGATATGAGGATCAGACACACTGAGGGTGTATCTAAGCTATGAAAGGTTTGGACTCAGCCCTCCTCACATGGGACCCCATTAAAGTGAACCTGTCCCCATTGGCTGCCATTGTCCCCTCCATTGTAGTCGCTGATTTGCTGACCGCACAGCTTCACCGATTAGCTGACCCGCAGAAAGTACACATATTCCGTGTCGGGCCCCCCGGCTGCTGGTTTCTTCTGGGTCAGCGCCTCTCACATTAGTCATGTTGGAGGATCTGAATGGCCGCATCTAAAATAAAAGTCGCCAATGGCGGCGGCCATATTTCTATCATGGAAGACTTCCGACTCCCCCCAACATGACGGCAGCATCCCTTTCCATTATTCCCCGCTGTCTCCTTGTTGGATCAAAGGCCATTCTGTTTTTTTTTTAGAACACTGAACTCTATAAAGAACCATTTCCATTGGTGGGGCTCCCTCAAAATAAGGCAACTCCCCCCAATCTTAAGAGCCAATAATCA
>NW_017307296.1:218010-227671 GCF_000935625.1 Nanorana parkeri
ACACAACCCACTACAGATACAAGGCTAGGGCAATAGGGCCAGCTACAGGCAGACTGGACGGCGCACACCGGCACCAGGTGACCCGAGAAGCGCCCCAAGATTGAGGATGTGGGCAGAGCACAGGTGAAGCTATATTCAGAGGGACACACTGGCAGTAATGGACCTTCATGTTGTAGCAGGCACTCCAAGCCTTAGTGGATGAACAGAACTCATAGTGGCCCCAACAATGAGACAGGTTGGTGCACCTATGTTCAGGGGGCCACACTGGCACGTTTACCTTCTCTGCTCAACTTATAACCCGGACCCTTTGAATGTAAGCAGAGTACTGCGTGCCGCTATGGGATGGGGGCGGCCTATGGCACTGGGGGATCTTCCCTGCTTCCAAGCCTTGGAGTGTGAGGAGAGCTTAAAAAGGGGCCCCAACATGGTTGGACTGGAACCCATCTATGTGGGCACCAATACCGGCAGCCCAAATAGGTGCAGCTATATACAGAGGGGCACACTGGCAGTAAGTGACCTCTGATCTAGGAAGTGGTTTTAGAATACAAGTAGAACTTACAAGGGCCACACCATGGAGAGAGCACACAGAGGTGCAGCTATATTCAGAGGGGCACACTGGTACTAGATCTAGGTGGCACTCCAAGCTGTAAGGTGTGAGGAGACCTTACATGGGCCCCAACAGGGAGATGGCACACACAGGTGCAGCTATATTCAGAGGGGCACACTGGTACTAGCTGATCTCTGACCTAGAAGGCCCTCCAAACCATAGAAATTGACCAAACCTTACAGGGGCCCCAACATGGAGAGCACATACAAAGGGTGCAGATATATTCAGAGGGGCACACGGGTACTAGATCTCTTATCTAGGAGACCCTCCAAGCTGTAGGGTGTGAGGAGACCTTACAGGGGCCCCAACATGCAGATGGCACACACAGGTGCAGCTATATTCAGAGGGGCACACTGCTACTAGATCTCCTAGGGGGCACTTCAAGCTGTAGGGTGTAAGGGAGACCTTACAGGGGCCCCAACATGCAGATGGCACACACAGGTGCAGCTATATTCAGAGGGGCACACTGCTACTAGATCTCCTAGGGGGCACTTCAAGCTGTAGGGTGTAAGGGAGACCTTACAGGGGCCCCGGCATGCAGATGGCACACAAAGGTGAAGCTATATTCAGAGGGGCACACTGGAACTAACTGATCTCTGACCTAGGAAGCCCCCCAAACCATAGAGTGAGATCAGACCTGACAGGGGCCCCTCCAGGGAGAGTGCACATAGCGGTGCTGTTGTATACAGGTAGGTGCACGTGCTCCTGAAATGTGGCCCTCAGCCTGCAGTCCGGATACAGGGGTGGCTCCTGGCCTCCCCCAGCTAAGGGGAACACACGTGCTGCAGGGAATGTGGCCCCAGACAGTGACAGGGGCCCCAGCACGGAAGGGAGTTCTGGATAGCGTAAGGGAGTCCCCTGCCCTTCCCCCACGCAGGCCTTGTGACAACCCGACCCCCGCAGGCTGCGCTGTCGGGCCGTGTGGCCACTAACACGAGGAGGGCCCCCTCACCTTCCTTCTTGAGAGCCACGGGTGGCGCGGCCTCCTCCTTCTTCTCGGGCAGGGGGTTCCTGCGGTCCTTCTGCGACTCCTTCTTAGGCTGCTTTGCGGCCTGGGCGGCGGTCTTGGCCTGAGCTCCCCCCGCCTCCTTCTTCTTGTTCTCAGCCGCCTTCAGCACCTCGAACGGGTCCGACTCATCGTCGAATAGCTGGTCGAAACGGTTGGTAACGACGCAGCCGAAGCCTTCCTGCAGATGCCCGGGCATTGTGGCCCCTGTCCTGTCGGATGTCCTCAGATTTGGCGAGGGCCCGGAGCGCGCAGCTCGCTTGAAAGATGGCCGGGAAAGAGGTTGTCTTCTCTTCCGGCGCCAGGGACATCCGGGACATAGGCGCGCGGGGGGTGACGGGAGTTGTAGGCGGGGGCAGGGAGAGCCGAGCGGCCTCTGGCGGTGGCCTGAACTACAATTCCCGGCATGCACCGCGGCAGCATTGTGCTGTGTGTGTTGTGCTGCCTGTCAGTGACATGAGGTAGAGCAGAGGAAGAAACACATGGGGGTGGGGGGAAAGCCAAGGCAGCCAGAACCCCCTCCCCTCACCAATAAATAGATTTACCTCTGCTTATGACATTACGTGACAGGCACAAGTGGAGATGGGACAAGGTCAAAATGGCAGTGCTGATGCCAACATGTCAGCAGCAAAGCATAACTCCCTGTGTGCACAAGCCCTGCAAATGCCCACACGGTGCAGATTACCTGCAGAAAGGGCTCATTTTGCGTTTTCCCAGAACGCATGAAGGGCCGTCACCTGCCCCATATTCTACTGGCACGGCCTGTAAAAATGGGACTTGTTGCCAAGGTTATTAATAGAGAAGAGATCATACAAACGCCATTTCCTTCCAGACAAGGTAACAACCCTGTAACTTGACTTTCTGGTCTGGTGTAGGCCCGAAGAGTATGGTGGGGCAGCGAGCATCGGACACGTGTATCACACATGAAATGAGCACATTTCAGGGGCCGCAGACATGCTACAGGCGACGGTCAGGGGCCGCAGACATGCTACCGGCGACGGTCAGGGGCCGCAGACATGCTACATTGCTACAGGCGACGGTCAGGGGCCGCAGACTTGCTACAGGCGACGGTCAGGGGCCGCAGACTTGCTACAGGCGACGGTCAGGGGCCGCAGACTTGCTACAGGCGACGCCTGTATGATACAAAAAAAGAACAAAATCTGTAATAAATAACCAAAACAAACATCAAAACAGTCAGAGCCCCCCCAATTCTGCTGATTATAAGAACACCAACCCATTAAAATATGCTCAAAACACCTGGGGACTGTCTCATTTTCAAATCTTACCTGAGCAAACAGAGCAAGCCTGATCAAAAGAGAGAAGCTGATGGGTTGCCATAGGTAACTGCTCCACATTCTGTCTGCTCCAGTTTTGAGAAATTCCCCCCATGTGGTATCTGGCAGTCCAGGCAATACATCTTGGGGAACGGGACACCCCACATTCCCTGTTGTACACCTCAAAAATGTCACTGTATGAGTAGGTTAACATATGAATCCTCCGGTCAGTATCCAAATAGGAGGATTATACAGTGGTACCTCGGTCACGAACATAAAGGGGTTCTAAACCCTCCGGGTTTTTTTTGCCTATATCTACTGCTATCAAGCAGTAGATATAGGCAAAACGTTTTGTTTTTTTTAAAAACACTTTAACAGGGGTTTAAACTTACCTTGTTTTCGCTGCGCGCTCCCGTCCGCGAAAACGAAACTGCTCGGGCGGCCGCAAATCATCTTGGGGCGGGGGCATGCGCAGTTTGGATTCTCGGCAGAGACGCAAGGTAAGTCTATGGACACGTGCACCCGTATGCAAGCAGAGAGAAGTCAGCGCTGGATCGGAGAGCCGCCGCACCGCTGGAGGGACAGATGAAAACATCAGGAAAGAAGAAGAAGATCGGATTAAGAGACATCATTTGGTAAGTGCTGACATTAACATTGGGGGGAGGGGGGAAAAAAATGATACTTTAGGCCCCGTTCACACTGAGCGATTTATCGCGCAGTAATTCCCGCGATATTGCGGCTATTTACCGCGCGATATCGCTCTCCAATGCTTGGCAATGGGGCAAAGGGTCCTGCTGTCGCGGGTCGTGCATCGCTACAGCAGGACCCTTTTTTGAGTGGATTTTCCCGCGATTCTAGCTTGCTCAATGCGCAAGCATTTGCGCGATATCGTGCAAAATGCAAATCGCGCGATTTGCGAATCGCGCAGTGTGAAATGGGGCCTGAATGTCTTTTAGGCCCCATTCACACTGCGCGGTTTGCAAATCGCGCGATTTGCATTTTGCGCGATTTGTCGCGCAAATGCTTGCAGTGCATAGAATAGAATCGCGGCAAAATCCGCTACAAAAAGGTTCCTGCTGTAGCGACACACGACCCGCGACAGCAGGACCCTTTGCCCCATTGAGATGCATTGAATCGCGATAAATCGCTCAATGTGAACGGGGCCTAATTCGTTCCACAATTCTGGTCGCGAACCAAATTGGTTGCGAACCGAATCAAACTGTGATCAGACCGCGATCTCGACTAGAGGAAGCCACAACCATGTGCCAGAGCAGGGAAGATGGCTGTGGTTGTGTTCGTCGCCCGATGCGGAGTTTGCAAATGGAAGCGACATTTTGCCAAACTTCCTGTTCGCGAACCGAATTGTTCACTAACAGAAGCGTTCGTGAACCGAGGTAGCGCTGTATAAGCAGTGACACTCTCACCCGGGTTCCAATATTGAGTCGCTCAGGGAAAGCACTTTGCAGGTTTCCAGGAATGTGTACAGTTCCAGCCATTCTTGTAGTAAATCACCAGATGATGCACGTAGGCTAACAAATGGCCACAGCCATCCAACTCACAGATTGCAGTCAGGTCTTGGAAAAGCATCGCAGATCACCGCACAGGCATGAGCCACCTAACATGTTTCGCTCCCCACAGGAGTCTTGTCAAAGGTTTGTGGCTGTGTTGAAAAATGATACACAGATACAGCTTTCACCGCTCGCATTATATGAATATGCAAAGAACAGATTTGTCTCTTTGGATAGAAGCATCGGATATAGATTACGGATACACATGAAAATATTCATAGGATTTCCCCATGATACAATGTATCCTGCACAGGCTGACTCCCCCCCCAGGTGTTTTGGGCAGATTTTAATGGGTTGATGTTTTTATATACAGCAGAATTGGGGGGTTTTCTGACTGTTTGGATGTTTGTGTTGGTTATTTACTATAGATTTTGTTATATTTTTGTATCATAATATAATGATTATAAGTCTTTAATTGTGGTTGGGTATATAAATACCATATAATAGATAATATAGTGCGGGCTGAGTTGTGCCAATGTGGCCTGAGGCGTGCCCATGGCCACGCTGTTAGGTACGCCTAAAAGGGGGCATACCAAATGAAAAAGTGATGGAATTTTACATTATAACGGGGATGTGTGGGTGGGGACAACCGCTTTCCCTACAATGTCAGGCAGGAAAGAGGAGGAGTTTATATAGCCATAATCCCCTCCCACAAATACAGGTTAATAAATTAAAGGAGAACTATGGGTTCAGGGCTTTTCCCCATAGTTCTCCTTAGGGTAACGGGAGGACACAAACTAGCGTCACATACTTGTGGTCGGGTATATAAATGCCGTATAATAGATAATATAGTGTGGGCTGAGTTGTGCCAATTAGTGATGGGCTCGGGCATGTTCGCAGCTCCGCATGCCGAGGCCACCAGGAAGCGGACAGCGCGCAGCGCCAATCACAGGTACTGAGACATTTCCCGATCTCTGCAGCTGCGGACCGGGAACATGTCTCAGTACCTGTGATTGGCGCTGCGCGCTGTCGGCTTCCTGGCGGGCTCGGCACGTGGAGCTGCGAACACGCCCGAGCCCATCGTTAGTGCCAATAAGCTAATGTGGCCTGAGGTGTCCCCCGTAGCCACTCTCTTAGGTACGCCTAAAAGGGGGCAAAAATATACAGATGGATTACTATACAACACAGGTAATTTGAGTAACATAGCGATGAATACAGAATGAGTCATATTACAAAGCGAAGTCGACCAGATATTTAATCATCCTACTTAAAGGGCTCCAATCCTTTTTTTTGTTTTGTTACAGACATGATCCACTGTTGTCACCACCAGGCACTTTGAAGGCAGCCATTTTGTTAGCAAGGCCAATGTTCTCCAAAATGTGGCCCACACACAGCCATCTGTGGAATTCAGTTCAGTGGAAGAGATGTGTGCTGCACACTTTCAGGTCCACCTGATCATGTCTGTAAAGGAAGTTCATGAAAGTGACAGCTTAGAACAAGTGGCCACTGTAAATTTAGAGAAAAGCAGCTGGGCCTGGTGGGATCTGACAGCTTACAGCAGCTGGATAAACAATGGGGTGAAGAGGACATTTGATGGTCACTGGGACTAAAAGTGAGAGAAAATCCAACTTTTTGAGTTGTCATAGAATCGGGATTAAAAGGGAAATATTTCAGTGGTGTCACGAAGTAGACCTTTTTCTTGACTTTTTCGAACCATGGGACTGTAGACCCTTTCCTCAACTTTCATGAACCATGGTGTAGACCCTTCCCTTGACGGTCATGAACCAGGATAGTAGACCCTTACCTTTGCCTGGCTGTCATAAAATGTGGGTGTAGACCCTTTCCTCGACTGTCATGAACCATAGACCCTTTCCGCTATGTCAGGAACTGTGGGTGCAGACCCTTTCCTCCCCTGTCATGGACTGTGAATGTAGACCCTTTTCTTCAACTGTCATGAACCTGTCACGACACAGAGAAGTAGACCTTTTCTTCAACTGTCATGAACCGTGGGTGTAGACCCTTTCCGCTATGTCACCAACTGTGAGTGTAGACCCTTTTCTTGACTGTCATGAACCAGGGAAGTAGACCCTCACTTCCCCTGTCACAAACCGTGGGTGTAGGCCCTTCCCATGACTGTCACAAACCATGGGTGTAGACCTTTTCCTCAACTGTCATGAACCCTGGGTGTGAGCTTGTAAAAAATAAATCAAGACAACTGGACTTGCTGTATGTTTCATCTGACCAGCTTTCTCAATTCAGAATGACTTGTTCAAAAATTCTCTGGGAGTAAATATTCCCAGTTTCCCTGAATTGGGAAAGCTAGTTGTATGACCAGTGAAACATCTTCATGCAAAATACATCAAGTCCAGTTGCCTTGATTTATTTTTTACAGATATACCATGACCTGGATGTAGGAGAACCTTCACATACACACTTGGGTGTAAGGCTCTTCCTCCACTGTCAAGAGCCATGGGTGTAGACCGTTCCCTCAGTACTACCGCTTTTTCTGAGAGTAGTGCCTTAGGGATAGTCGGTGTTCCGTACTGGTGGTGAGTTACACAGGTTGCAGGGTGGAACAGGAGCATGTCTGTACTGGTAGTAAGTTACACAGGTTGCAGGGTGCATTGGTAGCATGTCTGTACTGGTAATGAGTTATACAGGTTGCAGGGTGGAACAGGAGCATGTCTGTACTGGTAGTAAGTTACACAGGTTGCAGGGTGGAACAGGAGCATGTCTGTACTGGTGGTGAGTTACACAGGTTGCAGGGTGGAACAGGAGCATGTCTGTACTGGTAATGAGTTATACAGGTTGCAGGGTGGAACAGGAGCATGTCTGTACTGGTGGTGAGTTACACAGGTTGCAGGGTGCAAGGGTAGCACGTCTGTACTGGTAGTGAGTTACACAGGTTGCAGGGTGGAACAGGAGCATGTCTGTACTGGTGGTGAGTTACACAGGTTGCAGGGTGCAAGGGTAGCATGTCTGTACTGGTAGTGAGTTACACAGGTTGCAGGGTGGAACAGGAGCATGTCTGTACTGGTAGTGAGTTACACAGGTTGCAGGGTGCAACGGAAGCACGTCTGTACTGGTAGTGAGTTACACAGGTTGCAGGGTGGAACAGGAGCATGTCTGTACTGGTAGTGAGTTACACAGGTTGCAGGGTGGAACAGGAGCATGTCTGTACTGGTAGTGAGTTACACAGGTCGCAGGGTGGAGCAGGAGCATGTCTGTACTGGTAGCAAGGTAAACATGATTTACTGGTAGCAGCACGAGGTATACTGGTAGCACGAGGTCTGTCAGCAAACTGACACAATGCTTCAGTGGTGACAGCAAGTCTCGCTCAAGCTAAAATGGACTTTGAAGTCATGTGACACTTGCAGCGACACTCCTGGCAAAACCTGGAAGTGTCCGCGGGCATGATGGATGAAGTGTTGGCACTGGAATGGGAAAGGTTAGGGATTGTGACACATCTGAACACTTGTTGTGGTGACAATTGACCAGGAGGGGATTACCTTTATTTTGGAGAACTTGCCTCTTACATCTGACCTGTCGTTTCTGTGGAACAGGAAGTGAATGTGATTCTCTCTAATGGGTCACAGACAGGAAAACTAAAAAACAAAAAATGAAACAAAATTAGCTTTTTATACATTTTCAGGAACAAAAGTATATCCAAAGCCATATAAATCAGTTTTTCTTTTTCTGTCTGTCTTGTTAAGAAGATTTTCTTTCACATCCTGTTCTAGAAACACAAAAGGAAGTAATAGGAGATTTCTACAAAGTGAGAGAAATACACTCTTGGTTGTAAGTGGAAAAGTTGTCTGTGCTGAAAGTTTTCCCCTTACTCCCTGTTCAGGTGACAACTGTAAAATTTGTAGTTTTCCTATCACTTTGACAATGATCACCAAGACAAATAGAGTGGGCAGGGCCAGTGCTAGACTATTTTGCACCCTGGGCAAGACCAGCTACTGCACCCCCCAGTCCCCCCCTGGCAGAGCTTAGGGTGACTGGAGGACGCTAGTTTGTGTCCTCCCGTTACCCTAAGGAGAACTGTGGGGAAAAACCCTAACCCCATAGTTCTCCTTTAACACTTCACCATGTTTTGTTACTGGTAACAATTGTACAGACTAATGAACCCATTTAAAATCACCTGAATGATGATTTTAGTAAATTGCATTGATTTACAAAATGTATAAATACAAGGAATCATGATTTGATATTAAGGCAAAATCACCATTTTCATAACTTAGTAATCATCTATATGTCTACCTGGGAATTCAATCAACAGATTGAGAATTCTGCACCAGGAAGAGCAAGTCTTAAAGACGGGGGTGTCACGATGACATCACGCTGCTGTGTCCTTGGATTAAGAACATCATGGGCCTGGTGCTGAAGATTCTGGTGACCTTTCCAGGGAAATACATTAAACAAAATCCTTCTAATTGCCGTTAAATTTTCATTAACAAAAACACTGGATATCTTAAACACACAGAATAAACCGGCTTTTTCACTGAACCCCAAATTACCTAAATGAGGCAAACTGGTAGATTAAAATTAAACTGCGCGTTCACTTTTCCTGCTTTTTTGCTTGCAAAGTCTTCAGTTATAGAACGGACCAATTACACTGCAAGCACATTTGATATAATATATAGAAAACATCATGTGACACAGATCCTTCTGCTGAGTTCTGCGATATCTGTTGTGGCTGCTGATGGGCTGAATTCTGTGTAGTAAAATTAGTTGGGAGGCTTTACATTGTTGGGAGGCCATACACTGCTCGATTCTCGTACGAGAATCGGTGCGAAATCCCGCGATTGTACGAGAATCGAGCAGTGAGAACAAAGACGTGCGACCGTTTCTACTGTACGGTCGCACGTCTTTTGACCAGCAATGTAAGAGAGGCATTCACTCTCCCTCATATCCCCTCTGGTCCCACTGTCCCCCACATCTCTTCTGCTCCCCCATATCCCCTCTGCTCCCCCACATCCCCTCTGGTCCCACTTTCCCCCACACCCCTCTGCTCCCACTCTCCCCCACATCTCTTCTGCTCCCACTTTCCCCCACATCCCGTCTGCTCCCACTCTCTCCCACATCCCGTCTGCTCCCATTCTTCCAGACATCGCCTCTGCTCCCAGTCTCCCCTCTCATCACCCCTCTGCTCCCACTCTCTTCCCTCATCACCCCTCTGCTCCCACTCTCTTCCCTCATCACCCCTCTGCTCCGACTCTCTCCCCTCATCACCCCTCTGCTCCCCCTCTCCCCCCTCTGCTCC
>NW_017307296.1:227745-256961 GCF_000935625.1 Nanorana parkeri
ACCCCCTCTGGTCCCACTTTCCCCCACACCCCTCTGCTCCCACTCTCCCCCACATCTCTTCTGCTCCCACTTTCCCCCACATCCCGTCTGCTCCCACTCTCTCCCACATCCCGTCTGCTCCCATTCTTCCAGACATCGCCTCTGCTCCCAGTCTCCCCTCTCATCACCCCTCTGCTCCCACTCTCTTCCCTCATCACCCCTCTGCTCCCACTCTCTTCCCTCATCACCCCTCTGCTCAGACTCTCTTCCCTCATCACCCCTCTGCTTCCACTTTCCCCCCTCTGCTCCCACTCTCTTCCCTCATCACCCCTCTGCTCCCTGTCTACCCCACATCCCCTCTGCTCCCACTCTCCCCCCTCATGATCTTTCTACTGTGTCTGCATACAATCATCCCTTTTGTACATCTCACCTTCTGGATTTTGCACATTACAATTTGCATATACACTGACCATGTCACTTACATATGAACGAGTCGTGACTCATTTGTATGTAAATACTGCAATCCATTCATCTGTAAATCGAATGGCCGGGCCTTTTTTCACTGGTGGGCCTGGAGCTGATGCTCCAAAGGCCCCTATGTTAGCCCGGCCCTGCCTGGTAGGCATGATGCCTCCAAGCCCAAGGTAGACACTTGGCTTGAAAATCCTGAAAAGAAAAAACCATGCAGTACATCTACAGTATGTTCACCTAGCAGTCACATGTGCACAGCTAGCGGAGAGCTTCTTCTACCGGCAGGTACTCTGGGCTTTGTTATCCTGCGTTCTGTAGTAGATGATTGTTTAGTAATGAATCCAGATCACATATACATTGCACAGCAAAGTATTCCTATACATTTCTGCCCAAACACTTACAGTCATCACGTTTCCGAACAGCTCCAACTCTCTCAGCTCCACTTCCCTAAACTTCCTGTCCAGTACAAGATCACAAGGGACATAGCAGACTCACATAGCCTAGCCATCCATCTACTAGCTTGGAGGAAGTAGGTGTTGGTAGCAGGGGAGTGGATTGCCTTGCTGTGCCTGTGTGTTTGTGAAGACACATACAGCTTACTAGCACACACAAGGGCGGCTCCATAGGACCCTGCAAGGGAAAGGAACCAACCTAAAACAGGATATCAGGACCAGTGCTCAGGGAATCAGCTGATTCTGCAGGAAACAAACTTTTAAACATCAATGTCAGGACTCTAAAATGTGTGGTTCTAGTGCTCCCTTTTTTGCTTGATACATACTACAAACAAAACGCCTTAGGCTAGATTCACACCTGCACTACACCGCACGACACCCGGAACGTGCGTCCCGGGATTGTGCGCTCCTGTACAATGCAGGTAGCGATTGCCATTGATTTCAATGGAGTGACATCCGCGCACCATACAGGACGCACAGCTGTTTTAGCCGTGAACGTGTTTGGAATCACGTGCGGAACATCTGCGGGAAACCGCGCAATCCGCCCGGCGCGACTGGGGCGCCATTGGAAAATAATGGCACCCTCAGTGTGATCGGTTCACACCTCGGCGACTCCTGACCGCGCGGCAATCCGCGCGGAATCGTGCACTATTGCTGCGCGGTCAGGTGTCGCCGAGGTGTAAACTTAGCCTACATAGGTTTCTGGGAGGACCCTGTTTTTTTTTTCTGGTAGCTGCCAAACCTCGGCCACTGGGCTGTATCATCAGACTACAGTCGGCTGCGCATTGCACAGGCATGATCCAATGTTGTCACCATCCGTAAACCCACCTTGAGAAAATTGACAATTATTTTCACTTAAGTCCAATGAGATTGGAAAACAACAGTCACATGACTCATCGTGTCAAATCTTTGTGAACTTAGCCTAAGGCGGCTGTTTCCGCACACATTAAACAAGCAAAGTCCGCTGTTGTAACTATCAGGAAACCTGCAATGACAAATGCCATGCATCCATTGCTGGAGTGTATGCAGAATAGAAGTGGCGGCAGCAGATCAGTAGCACTGAGATGCAACAAAGGATACCAAAAAAAACGGTAAAATGTCAGCTTATGACAAGTGGAAGTCAGTTGGGGTTTGCTTGTATTTTTAAGCCGTCCTTGCATGCTGAGACGACGCAAGAAGAGGCAGATTATTGCATCATTTACATCTGCTGCACTCCCTGTATCTAGCTTTGCAAAGGCAACTAGACTTACCACTGGGGGGGCAATAGATTTACACAAAAAATGCACAGCTCACACTATTGCTAACAAATGTGATCAATGTAATGCCGACCCATTGACTTGTGTGTGTAGATTTTTATTAAATGATGATGATGATTATTCATTAATAACGTACAGACAACACAGTGCTATACATTTAAGGTCAGGCCACCTAAAATATGATAAGACAGACAGACAATATTTTGGTGTTTGGTTGTCGCGGATTTATAAACCGTTCACATAGCCAACAGCTATGAGAACGAGATTCACAGCATATTATGACCACTAGGTGGAGCCGATGAGCACAGGAAATTCTGCCTTCATTGCATAGAGGAGCACACAGACCCGGTGATGACATCACTGGGTCTAAAATAAAATACAGCATGTAATACAAAACAGAAAGGTTTTATTTGAAAATGTCATAAGCATTTTTTTGAAGCGTTAAAACCCCTGATGTTCTGTTCAATCTCTCGGGGACTCTGTTGGTCAGATCTATGCATTTGCTGGTCTGCACACCTGCTGAGCCCATTATGAGGGGCTCCCACCATCCCCGCTGTGCCCACTAAGAGGGACTCCCACCAGCACCGCTGTGCTTATTAAGAGGGACTCCCACTATCCCCGCTGTGCCCATTATGAGGGACTCCCACCATACCCACTGTGCCTATGAGGAGCTCCCCCCATCCCTGCTGTGCCCATTATGAGGCGCTCCCACCATCCCTGCTGTTCCCATTATGAGGGGCTCCAACTATCCCTGATGTGCCCATCATAAGGTGCTCCCACCATCCCTGATGTGCCCATCATAAGTTGCTCCCACCATCCCTACCATGCTCATCATAAGGTGCTCCCACCATCCCTGCTGTGCCCATAATGAGGGGCTCCCACCATCCCTGCTGTGCTCATCATAAGGCACTCCCACCATCCCTGCTATGCCCATGATAAGGTGCTCCCACCATCCCTGATGTGCCCATCATAAGTTGCTCCCACCATCCCTGCTATGCCCATGATAAGGTGCTCCCACCATCCCTGCTGTGCCCATAATGAGGGGCTCCCACCATCCCTGCTGTTCCGATCATGAGGGGCTCCCACCATCCCTACTGTGCCCGTAATGAGGGGCTCCCACCATCCCTACTGTGCCCGTAATGAGGGGCTCCCACCATCCCTGCTGTGCCCATAATGAGGGGCTCCCACCATCCCTGCTGTGCCCATAATGAGGGGCTCACTTGCTTCCTTCCTATATCCATCTCAGGGATTGGAGTTGGGAGTTACATCCGCCGTGATTCCGACTTCCGCTCAAACAGCATAACAAAGCCAAAAGGCCAAGTCATGTAACCCCGGCGGATTAGCCATAATGTAGAATAAACACATAATTGATGTATGATGGGGCGACACCTTCATTAAGGTCTTACTGAGGGGAGCGGCAGCACAAACCACTGCAGAGGACTCTCACCATGTGACTCTCCGTGATACACGTCGCTGATTCAGCTCAGCTTCAAACAGATGTGAACCTTCATTTAATGTCATCGAGTTTGCTAATCATGAACAATTGCCATTTTCCCAATGCAAAACTGGTTTCCCCTTTTATTTGTTGCCTCTCAGTGCTGCTGATCTTCTGCAGCCTCTTTTGCAGCCACTACTATCAGATTGCCTGATCGTTACAGCAGCGGACTTTGCTTGTTTAATGTGTGCTGAAAGGGCCACCATAGGCTCAATTCACAAAGCTTTGACACAAGGATAAGAATGTTAATTTTAGTCATGTGACTGTTGTTTTCAAATCTCATAGGACTTAAGTGTCACAATGTTTAAAAAATAAGTATCTGTATCCTAGTGTGTGTCAGCTTTGTGAATTGAGCCTCTTTAGTCTTCATGTGAAGCTAGCGTGACAGTGTGACAACGCAGATGCACAACTGGCATTACAAGGACCGAGTGTTGTCACCCCATAACAGGAAGTGACTGACCATGGTGCTCCACGGCAGGTATAGATTTATATAGCACCAACAGTGTGCGCAGTGCTTTACAATAGGGAGACGATACACTTACAATACAATTCAAGACAAGATGGTTCGGAGGGTCCTGCACTTGAGAGCTCGCAATCTAAAAAGCATGAAACATAACACAATGCACAGGAATAACACCACCAATGACAATATGGTACCAAAATCTGAAGGGTAATAGACACAGACTTAGACAGTGTAACATTGCAGGAGGACCTGGATAAAATAGGGGAGTGGGCAAATATATGGCAGATGAGGTTTAACGTTGATAAATGCAAAGTAATGTACTTTGGACATAAAAATAAACAAATAGGCTATACAATCATGGGTATGCCGCTAGGTAAGTCAGAAATAGAAAAAGATTTGGGGGTCATTGTAGACCACAAACTGAAAGGTAGCTTGCAGTGCCAGGCTGCGGTAAACAAAGCCAGTAGAGTCCTTTCCTGTATTAAAAGGAGAACTATGGGTTCAGGGCTTTTCCCCATAGTTCTCCTTAGGGTAACGGGAGGACACAAACTAGCGTCCTCCCGTCACCCTAGGCTCAGTATACCGCGAGCTAAAGTTCGCGGAATACTGAGACGCCGCAGCGGATCCCGACATCGATGTCGAGATCCGCCCAGCTGCGTGAGTGACAGCTGGCTCTGCCTATCAACAGCAAACGGGGGGTTGGGGGGGAGGAGAAACAGGCAACCACATATTCAAATAAGTGAGGTGTGAGCAGCAAGGTGGAGGCAGATGTTAAAGGAGGCTGATTGTGTATACAAGGGTGGGGAATGGAGGGGGAGAGGAATCCAGAGTGCATATCCATGTATACATAGGGGGGTAGTAGGACTAGGTGATCACGAACGCCGGTATGTGTTCGCTCACCTCCCGATCTACTGAGCCGACCTGTGACAGTCTCATTGTCACAGGTCGGCTAGAACTATGAGGTGAGTGAAAAGCACTCATCTCATAGTTCTCATAGAAGAAGGGGATTTATTGCAGGAACAAGTCCATAATTTTGCCACTTTACAGATCACTGGTTCGGCCTTACCTGGAGTACGCGGTCCAGTTTTGGTCACCAGTACTAAGAAAGGATGTCCTTGAGCTAGAGAGAGTCCAGAGGAGGGCAACCAAACTGATTAAGGGGAAGGAGGACCAGAGATACGAGACGAGGCTACTGAATTTAAACATGTTCACGTTGGAAGTAAGGAGATTAAGGGGGATATGATTTTCATGTTCAAGATGTTCAATGGTGACAGCAACATTAGCAACAAACTCTTTACGATTAACTCCGTAACAAAGACTAGAGGCCACCACCTAAAATTGGTGGGAAAAAAATTCCAGCACAAGGGGCGAAGGGGGTTCTTCACAGTAAGAGCGGTCAGGGTCTGGAACTCGCTGCCGGAGGAAGTGATCTCAGCTAAGAGTGTGGAATCATTCAAGAAGCTTTTGCACGATTTCCTGAGACCGTAATGTACAGGGGTACAGGTACTATTAAAAAATAAAAACAAAATAACATCAGCAATAGGTTGGACTTGATGGACTTATGTCTTTATTCAACCTCAAATACTATGTAACTATCCGTGTCTCATCAGGCATTCCTTCTCTATGCAGTGCTGCTCGTCTCTGTTCAGTGTTACAGATCTATTACAGAAGGAGTTTGTTACAAAACTGATTCTTCCTGTTTATTTTTTTATTGCAATATTGTGGATTCCCTACACAGCAACAGTGACACCTGCAGGCCACAAGTAAGTACTACACCCAATGTATGGCACGAGAAGAGCATAACTTTCTGTGCTAGTGGGCTGACCTGTGAAATCAGCCGTTCATTATAAGTAATGTAACAAAATGCAGAAATGTGTGTTTATATAATGTGCCTAATAAATCCTGCTCTTAGATCTATACCAGGGATGAGCAACTCCGGCCCTCCCCTCCAGTCCCATGAGGCATTGCAAGACTGACAGTTACAGGCATGACTCGCAGAGGCAAGGGCATGTTGGGATTTGTAGTTAAAGCGCAGCTGGAGGGCAGTAGTTGCCCCCTCCTGATCTATACCAATTGCTGATTTCATGTCGTTGTCAACCCAAACATTGAAATCTCATATGAGCTTTAACGCGTTCAAGTTGTATTATACGCTCACGCTTTTTGTTTTCTTTCAGTAATGAATCCGGATCAAATATACATCACCCGGCCAAGTTTTTCTTTACACTTTCACCCAAGCACTTATAGTCATGTTTCCAGGTGGCTCTGACTCTCTCAGCTCAGCTTCCCTGAACTTCCTGCCCAGTACAAGGGACAGAGCAGCCGTCCATATACTAGGTTAAAAAAGGAGGGGGGGGGGGAGCAGGGTAGCGGGTTGCCTCGCTGTGCCTGTGTGTTTGTGGAGACACACACAGCTTACTAACACACGCAAGGGTGGCTCCATAGAACCCTGCAAGGGAAAGGAGTCAAAAAATGTTTAAGCTATTTCAAATGCTGATTAAATCACTTACAATGGAAGCTGCTCCTTGATGTTTAAAAGTGTTAACTGCCTGGTCCCCTGAGCACTGGTCCTGATATCCTGTTTTAGGATGGGCTCCTTTCCCTTGCAGGGTCCTATGGAGCCTAAAACAGGCTATCAGGACCAGCAGCTTAAGCAGGAAGTTAAAACTAGAGATGCACCGATACCGATACTAGTATCGGTGCCGATATCGAGTATTTGGGTGAGTACTCGTTCTCGGCCAAATGCTCCCGATGCCTATCCCGATACTGAAACTTCTGGTATCAGGAGCATGGAGGGTAATGGCTATACCTGCCCCCCGGCTTCCTAAATGGTCATAAAGCCGGCTCCATGCTTCCTCATCACCTGGTAACGAGGGAGCATGGGGACAGCTTATCGACTAATTGGGAAGCCGGCCGGCGAGTCATTACACGCCACCCAGCTTCCTTAATGGGACTTCCGGTATCGGCGAGTACCAAAAAAAAAATCGATCCTTTTGGAAAAAAGGTATCAGTGTATCCCTAGTTAAAACTTTAAGGGCCCATTCACACCACATCCAGATTACCTCCAGACCAGATTGTTTCCGGACCCAAAATGCATCCCAATGTATCCCTATGCTAGTGCTGGCCTCTTGCAGCGAAACCCGAACACTCTAGCGACTCACGGAATTGTTTTTTTGGAGAAGGAGTCGTGGTTTATTCATATGTAAATATCACAGTAGAGACTATTTTCAGTGGGGGGGGTCCAGTAGCCCCTAACTTAATTTTGGTTGCCTCTCCCTGCCTGACTTGTTTCCGGGTTTCAGCTGCAATGAAACCCGGACACAGCATTCAAAACCCAGACAGGTGGCAACCCTACTCGGTTTCCACCAGCGCAGTCCGTTCCAGACCAGACCAGAAAAATACTGCATGTCTGATTTAGTCTGGTCTGGAATGCACAGAAACGCATAAAACATACATGGAATGCACCCAAAAGCCCATTTTAAGCTAAAAAAAAATTAAAACCCCAGCTCTGGAACACGACAAAATTGTTGTAAAATCGGGATGCATTGCGTTCCATTTCTGGTCCAGAGTATGGTGTGAATCCAGCCATAGGGCCCATTCACACCATGTCCGGATCATCTCCAGACCAGACGGTTTCCGGATCCAAAATGCATCCTAATGTATCCCTATGCTATTTCTGGCCTCTGTTCACACCAGCGCAGTCCGTTCCAGACCAGAAAAATACTGGTCTTATTTTGTCTGGTCTGGAATGCACTGGAACGCATACAAACGCCATGGAACGCACTTGTAAGACCATTTTAAGCTAAAAGAAATAGAAAACAAATGTCCAAACGCAGCAAAACGCAATGCACTGCAATCCAGATCTGCTCCAGAAAATGGTGTGAACCTGCCCTTCAACATCAAGGGGCAGCATCCACTGTAAATGATTTCATCAGCATTTGAAATAGCTTACAAACCTTGTGACCACGCGGTGACAATGCCGCTCCTACAACCAGACCAGTGAGTGAGCGTCACCACCCAAAGACAGACAGTAACTGGCAGGTGAAAAAAAAGGGGATAAACAATTGAAAAAAGAAAACGAATGCATCCGCTGCATCCAAGGACTGGGAAGCTGCGATATATTATATTTTATTATTGGGTTTAAATGTATTTAGTATTGCAGGTATTTTATTGGGGGGGGGTCTCTTCAATGCATTCTAAAGATTTCCTGTTTAGCCCTAGCTTTGGTCAAGCAGGTGCAACCCTCATGTGTAGACTCTCATAAGGCCCAGTCTGTGCTTTTTAAGTGTTGCACACCTGATGCGTTTTGCATTTTAGGTGCATCTTTAAGTAACATGCATGTTGCTTGAAACTTATCAAAGATGCAGCAAGTAGACTTTTCCCAAAGCACTTTTCCACCTAAGACACGAGGATATGAAAAGGAGCCCAAAAGCATATATGATACGAAGCACACGTGACTGCAAGATAACCCCCCCCCCATTGTGTCCCTAAATCTGCACATACAGCAATCAAATAAAGCGCTGCACATGCCAAGACTCACCGACATGCGCTGATCCTGCAAAGAAACCGTGATTCATTTTAGAATTACTCATGGAAGCCAGTTCAGACCTGCATACTCTTCTTATTGGCTTTCTAAAGCTAGGTAATGAGACAGTATAGCCGTACAGGTTATGGAGAGAAGGGACTAAAGGGATCAAGAAGCCCTCCAACCGCATCAGTACTTAGCACAGTAAAGCCTTCTAAGAGCAGAAGGTCGTCACATGTCTCATTCCATCACATATTCCAAAAATTAGAGGACTGTTCCTTACTTCAGGGCAGTGGGCGGAGCCATGCAAATCATTACTTTACACCCCATCAGCCTGATGTACCTCCAGAATGGCTGGTGTGTAGTACAAATATATATATATATATGGAAAATTGAACACTTACCTTCCTGTTTTTTTTTCCTGGTGCCTGTACATGGCAGCATATGTTTTTTTGGGTATACTACCATGTAGGCACCAGGAAAAAATAAAATTGTAGAGCCATTTATTCCAAACTGCATACAGCTGCTTTAGATTTTCTGGGAGTGGTGTATTCAGGGTATAGCATATATGCTGGGCGCTATTTGAAGCGGGGGGGTCGCCATTCCGTGAGTCAGCTAAAGTTCACGGACCCTCGGAGAACTCCCCACCCCTCTCCAATGGCCATATTGGGCCCGGTTTATACTGATTTATAAGATTGTTGTTATGGGTAACAAGGACCATCATATGATAAACAAGACTCACTTGGTTGCCATAGAAATGGACAACTGAGCTTCATCCATTACAAACATCAAAGCCAACATCATTCCCATTCCTTCAGGAATTCGGGGCCCTTCCTCATTACAGGAGGACCAAAGCACCCTCGTGCACTTTTTTTTTAGTGTGTGGTGATTTCCCTATTAACTTTTTTTGTTCACTAGGGAAGACGATTTTGTAGCATGCACCGCGGACTTAGAAAAAAAAAAACATAGACAGGAAACCACTTTGCCTAGGCATTGGGGAGTTCATTTGACTTCCTCCTATGTCACCGCAACAGGAAGTGAGAGCAAATCTCCCCAACGTAGAGAGGAAGCCGCTTTGCCTAGGCAGTGGGGAGTTCATTTGACTTCCTCCTATGTCATTGAAACCACATGTAAAGGGAAATCACCCCAACATAGACAGGAAACCAGTTTGTCTAGGCAGGTAGTTTATCTGATTTCCTCCTAGGTTAGCGAACCAGGAAGTGAGGGCAAATCTCCTCAACATAGATAGGAAGCTACTTTGCCTAGGCGGCAGGGAGTTCATCTGACTTCCTCCTATTTCACCAAAGAGGAACTGAGGGGAAATCTTCCCAACATAGATAGGAAGCCACTTTGCCCAGGTGGCAGGGAGATCATCTGACTTCCTCCTATTTCACCAAAAGAGGAACTGAGGGGAAATCTTCCCAACACAGACAGGAAGCCACTTTGCCTAGGCTGAGATGATGTCATCAGATTGCTGTAACTCCAGTTACAATCAGGAAATATTTTCCCTTAACAAGCTTATTCCAAATCCTGAATGTAGTTTTCTTTACCTCATTATCAGTTGATGACTGGTGCACAATAGACGGTTAAGACTTCCTAAATGCGTTCCATCCTTTTCTTTTGTCAAAATTTGTTTATCTGCCACTCGCCGTGGTCATCCGAACTGCGGCGGCCGCACCCAAGGCATCACTTCAGGGTAATGACACGTTCCAGGGCTTAAAGGAGAACTATGAGGTGAGTGCTTTTCACTCACCTCATAGTTCTAGCCGACCTGTGACAATGAGACTGTCACAGGTCGGCTCAGTAGATCGGGAGGTGAGAGAACGCATACCGGCTGTCAGTCACGCAGCTGGGCAGATCCCAACAACGATTGTCGGGATCTGCTTCAGCTGCGGCGTCTCCGTATACCGCGAGCAGCAGCTCGCGTTATACTGCGGCGTCTCAGTATACCGCAAGCTCGCGGTATACTGAGCCTAGGGTGACGGGAGGACGCTAGTTTGTGTCCTCCTGTTACCCTAAGGAGAACTATGGGGAAAAGCCTTAACCCCATAGTTCTCCTTTAATGGAGAATGGATAAACAGCCTAAATCTGCTTAGCAGGTAGATTTTAGGTGGAGCGCTGTCTCAGTAGTGTAACTGGTGATTACAGATTTCAAGCCATTACTAACTGTAACAGCCTCGGATAAACAAGAGACAATAGAGGGTATTAAAGTGTACCTGTCACCTGCTACCTATTGTGTGTTCAGCCATTCACACGGGTCAGTTCACTTTGAATTCTTGACGCTTTAAAGAGATCCTAAAATACGACGGACTGCCCTGTTTATGCCTTCCCAATGACGCAATGGCCATAAACATTGTGACTGACACTGGAAATCTGTGTAGACCAGGGGTGGGCAACTCCGGCTCTCCAGCTGTTGTAGTACTACAAGTCCCATGAGGTATTGCAAGACTGACCGTTACAGGCATGGCTCTCAGAGGCAGGGGCATGCTGGGATTTATAATTCGCTTCTTCTTGAGCTACTGCGATTTGTTTTGGGTCATTGTCATGCTGAAAGACCCATCCCCGGCCCATCTTCAGTGTTCTGGCTGAGGGAAGGAGGTTCTCACCTGAGATTTTACAAAACATGGCCCCGTCCATTGGCCCCTCAATGCGGCAAAGTCGGCCTGTACCTTTAGCAGAGAAAACATAGCTGGAGGGCTGGAGTCGCATACCCCGATCTATGCATAAAAACATGGCTCATGCACATCTAAAAAGGAAGCCTTATGAAACCCTGCAAGGAGAAAATTAAATGAATACCAGGTGTAGGCAACTTTGGCACTCCGGCTATGGTGAAACTACAAATTATATCATGCCACTGTCTGTGGCTGTCAAAGTCTTGCAATGCCTTATGGGCCTTGTAGTTTCACCACAGCTGGAGGGGCAAGGTTGCCTACCCCCTGGCCTATATTAATGCTTGTTTACAGTCCCCTTAAAAGCTTTTTGCAGGTTTACTGTAATGCAGGGGTGGGCGGCTGTTGTGGAACTACAAGTCCCATGAGGCATTGCAAGAATGACATGATATTTGTAGTTAAAGCACAGCTGGAGGGCCAAAGTTGCCCACCCCTGCTGTAATGCATTTCTGCCTATAAAGCTGGCCATACACGCAGTGGGCGTCACAAGGGGGGCTGCAGTATACACTGGGTGACACCATCAGAGGGGGTGACACCAAAATGACTGACCGTTTTGGTGTCACCCCCTTTTTAAAGTTGGGCACTCGGTTATGGCCTGAGAGCCCCAAAGCAACATGAGAGGGGGGGGGGGCACACCAAACAGCTTACCTGATCCTGCTGAGTCAATATCCCCTCCACTCTTTGCTGGTGTCCATCACCAAGATGGCCACTGGCAGTAAAATACATCATCGTACTTGCGTGATGACATCCCACCACGGACATCATAATGTATGCGCAGCAGCTGCACCGGGTGACACCCTTGTGCCACCGCTGCATGCATGGGTAGATTTTCATGGGAACGTTTATATGAAAAATCTTTTCAGAATGTTCGATAATGCCATCAGATGCGCGATGCGCGGCAAAACATAGCTGTCACTCACGCAGCTGGGTGGATCTCGACAGTAATGTCGGGATCCGTGCCGGCTGCGGTGGTCTCAGTATAGCTATAGCTCGCTATATACTGAGCTTTGGGTCACGGGAGGACGCTAGTTTATGTCCTCCCGTTACCCTTGAGAGAACTATGGGGAAAAGCACTGACCCCATAGTTCTCCTTTAACCTAACACAAGACACGGCGCTGGAAATATGCGAGCCCAGCCAAGTCTAATTTAAATTCCATTTACAATGTCCCGGCATCTCAGAGGAGTATCAGCCAGCGACAGGCGACTTGTGGTGCGGCGCGGCGGTCTGAATGGCCATTGTAGTAGTGGAACAAAGCCGGATTATTTTTGGCCGGCGGTCGGTTTACATTAGTAAGCAGAACGTGTGTGTGAGCCTCTACCCGGGTGATGAGCTCTGCAGATTGGGATCTCACATTGGTGTCTTTACATGACTGGCTGCCAGCTGCACAGCACACCGGCATTGACACGGATTTTGTACCCACTTACACGCCTGATTTTGTAGAAGGATATATCATAAAATGCGTTGCCGTTGGTGGAGGCAGAAAATTGATATCTTTTATTGACAACGTAGATTAAACATGCATTACTCTATCACTCTATTGCAGCGGTGGACAAGCTGTGTTCCTCCAGCTGCGGTGAAACTACAAATCCCATGATGCATCTGTCTCTGGGAGTCATGCCTGTGGCTGTGAGAATCTTGCAACGACTCATGGGATTTGTAGTTCCACAACAGCTGGCGGGCCCGGAGTTTGCCCACCTCTGCTCTATCGTCTCTTTGCTGGCTATGGCGTAAAGCCTGGGGTCGGCATTGGGGCCAATTCACACCATAGCCGTGCACTAAATGTGCCAGATCCGTGTGTTGAGCACATGCTATTGTACAGCGCAGTCCTTAGCTATTCATCCTCAATGGCAACCAACACACCTCCTGGCGGGCATGTGTTGCAGCGTGCATAATGTGCATTGCATTGCCATGCGGTGATAAAACATAATGCATGAACACACCGTGCAACGCTATACTGTGAACAAGTCCTTAGAGCTCATTCACACCAGCCCACTTGCTGAAACCATCTGGGCTGGTGTCCATGTGTGCTGGCGCTGGGTGGACTGCAGTGTTCATGTGGTAACAAGGAGCATGCTAATAGGAGGAAAGAGCAGAGTGGCAGAGAGATGAGCTCATCAGTCTGCTGCTTCTCCTTTCACTGTCCAATCGCAAGCTGGGGGAGGGACAAGACCTGTAAGTATGACTTAACTGCAGCAGAGAATAATCAGGTCTCCTGCTCTGCCAGATAGGGCTGCACTGTGTGGCAGAGCTGTGTAAATCTCAGGATTGGTTGAACAGAAACACAAATCCTTTGGTAGGTAGCACAGCTCCCATTTATGTATAGGTAGGGTTGGCGGCCGGGGCTGTGTCTGGAAATCTGTGCCAGCCATGCTTTCTATCTACTCTATATGCTAAGCTGGAATTAAACTATATATATAGCTGTAAACACACTGGCTCTGTAGTGGAGCGTCACTCGATCCTAAGCGAACATGATCCCGGTGACACAATTATTGCACGGCCGTCCACGTATGATACCCTACCCTGCACAGATCAGATTATTGGCCTGGCTGCCGGAGCTCAGCTGTTGTCATTGCTATACATATCCAGTTTAGAGCAGCATCTATATATAGGAGAGGAGGGAGGGGGCGCACCAGCAACAATCATTGCCTATCACTCTAAGAGCACTCGAAGGCCTCGCTTCCCTCCATGTCTGTACATGGCACACTGCAGTTAAAGCGTAGCTAAACCCAAAGACAAAATGTTCAATATTGCAGTTTACCACTTAGATGTGGCGGCTGCATTTGTTTTCTTCATTCATGCTTTTATTTCATGCTAGGATGACATCACTCACTGCCTGTATCATGGAGGAGCAGAGTTGTCACCTTAGGACAGGAAGTGTGTTAATACTAGGGTTACCACCTGTCCAGGATTCACCCTGACAGTCCGGGTTTTGAATGCGGTGTCCGGGTTTCATGGCAGCTGAAACCCGAACACAAGATGTCAGGCAGACAGGGGCAACCAAAGTTATGAAAGGGCTACTGACCCCCCCCCCCGCTGAAAATAGTCTCGACTGTGATATTTACATATTGGTGGGTGGTGCTATTTACATATGAATAAGCCTCATTCTCCCAAAAAAAATGTCCGTGAGTCATTTGAGTGTTCGGGTTTCGTTGGAAGAAAAGGTGGCAACCCTAGTTAACACTCTAAAACACCTCCCCCTCTCCTTATCGCTAGAACATAAGAGATAGATGGCCTGAGGTCTACGGAGAGGACTGGAAACAATGCTAACAGATAAGAGCGCAGGCATAGGATGCTATCAGCTCACAGGATTTGTGCATGTACACCTTTTTTTATTTTGCACTTGTGGAAGAGATATAGGGAAACACTTTTAATGGTATTAAAGATAGGAAATAAGAGACGTTCTTTATTAGGTGTTATAAACAATGTAACCGTTGGCAGATTACATACAAATACACATATACTGTATATATATAGAGAGAGATTACAGGGATTAACTGGATACTAATATTTCTAGGTAAATACATTGTAAATTTCAGAGCAGTAGTGTAACAATAGCCATAGCAGCCAGCGTGGCTGCTATGGGGCCTGGGGGTGGAAGGGGGCCCCATTAAGGGTTACAGAAGATGCTGTTGACCCTGTACCCCTTATGACATTTCCAATCAGGAAGAGCGAACATCAGATGTACAGGAGGAGACAATGCAGACAGTTCTGAGAGTTCTCCTGCTTCCCGACTTTAAAGGAGAACTATGAGGTGAGTGCTTTTCACTCACCTCATAGTTCTAGCCGACCTGTGACAATGAGACTGTCACTGGTCGGCTCAGTAGATCGGGAGGTGAGCGGACACATACCGGCGTTCGCTCACCTCTCGATCCTGTCACGGCTCTCTGCCATGACAGGGGAGGGGCTGGATTCCCCCCTCCCCACTCCGATCCGCCAGCGCTGACTGGCGGAACGGACGGGGGAGGGGGCGGGTACAGCTGGCTCTGCCTCTAGATAGGCAGATCCAGCTGTCACTCACGCAGCTGGGCGGATCCAGACATAATTGTCGGGATCCGCTTCAGCTGCGGCGTTTTAGTATACCGCAAGCTGTGGCTCGCCGTATACTGAGCTTTGGGTGACGGGAGGACGCTAGTTTGTGTCCTCTCATTACCCTAAGGAGGACTATGGGGAAAAACACTGACCCCATAGTTCTCCTTTAATATAATTGACAGTAGGGAGGTCTTTGAGGGGCCCATTAACATTTTGCTAATCTTGATCTACAATTGCGCCCCTTTTTCAGAGTCTTCCCAGTTTCGGGATTAGGAAGGACATTTCTTCCAGAGCAAATTGGTTTTGTTCTGCAAGTGATTTGTATAGGGTGTGGGGACGTCGAGGGCAGTGGCATAACAATAGCCATAGCAGCCCATGTGGCTGCTATGGGGCTTAGGGGTGGAAAGGGGCCCCAGTAAGGATTGCAGAAGCTGCTGCTGACACTGACATGATTAATTTAGAAGACCTGACATCAGATGTACAGGGGGGACTATGCAGGCAGCTCTCCTGCTACCTGACTTTAATATCATTGACAGTAAGGAGGTTGCTGGGGGACCCCATCAAAATTTTGCTATGGGGCCCCATGATCTGTGGTCACGCCCCTGGTCGAGGGACATACCATTGCTGCAGCAGAGAAGACAGGCTGGAGGTAGTTTGGGCTCAAGTTGCACCTTAAAGTGATATTAAAGTAAAAAGGTTTTTAGGCTACATCAAATGCTGATAAAATTACTTACAATGGATGCTGCTCCTTGATGTTTCAAAGTTTTAGTTTCCTGCAGAATCAGCTGTTCCCCTGAGCACTGGCCCTGATATCCTGTTTTAGGGCGACTCATTTCCCCATGCAGGGTCCTATGGAGCCACCCTTGTGTGTGCCAGTAAGCTGTGTGTGCCTCCACAAACATACAGGCACAGCACGGCAGGACATCCCCCTCCCCTATGCTCTAGGCTAGTAGATGGCCGGCTGCTGTACTCTGCTCTGTCCCTTGTGAGCTTACACAGGACAGGAAGTTCAGGGAAGCCAAGCTGAGAGAGTTGGAGCTGTTTGCAAACATGATGACTGTAAGTAATGGGGGAAAAATGTAATTAAATACTTTGCTGGACAATGTACATTTGTTCTTTCTTGGGTGCCATATACCAAGTCTGCTGCTCCTTGTATTTCAATGCACTGTACAGTGGTGTCACAAGGGGGGTGCGGGGGGTGTCACCCCCTCTAAAAAGCCCTCGGTCGTGGACTGAGAGCCCGACAGTGCCAGGAGAGAGGAGGGGACCCGGCGGCATACCCCATCCTGCTGGGTGAACGTCCCCTCCTCTCTCTCTGCCGGCGTCCAACACCAAGATGGCCGCCGGCAGGCATCAATTAGATGACCGCGCATGCGTGATAACGTCACTGCAGGGTGTCACCCGGTCTCCGCTCTGGGTGTCACCCGGCCGCGGGATGCCCCTGGCGCTGCAGCATTGTATTGCGCTATGTTGCAATAAAATGTATGCCTGCATCATTTTATCACTACAGACCCCCCCCAATGGGGCAAGTGCGGAGGAGTCCTTAAAGGAGATCATTGAATCGAGTCGTGACGCGTGTGGCCAAGTTTAGAGAAGAGGATCTAAGGACAGTTCTGCTGAATTCCGGGTGTTCCCTGTGTTCTGCAGCACAGCTCCCCCTAGAGGCGGACGGCTGACATCACCATCACCCTGCAGGTGCCAAGGCTTCCTTTAACCGCCTGAGCTTCCTGTTTACTGCAAACCGCCAAAGCGAGCATGGCTGGTAATCCGGACACAGGTGCGTCAACAGGAACCCAGAAACCAGCAAAGTGTTGGGAAATAGGATGCAGCTACAGTCTGCGGACAATGAAGTAAAAGTGAATCTCTGTTTCTGGGTTCCTCATTACCAGTCATGAGAGATTTCAGGATCCCGGGGCAGAAAAATGACACAAAACTGCTCCAGTAACTATTGAGCAAGAACAGCGAGAGACAATTGTATCAAAGAACGTCATCAAACTGCCTGCTTGACGTAATGTTGCAGCATCAGGAAAACTAAGAACACAGCAATGTGCGTTTATTTACGTTTACTGCATGCCTTGTAATGGAGTTTAATCTCTTCAGTGCCGGCATGGTAAAGCCCCTTTATTCATTCTTCAGTCCTGAGAATTGCTCGGCCATGCAACATTTTATTTTTAGGCAGACGGAGCTTCCTTTAGGAGGTATTGAATAACCACTTTTTCTTTTTAGTTGTTAGTATATAAAACAGGCGTGGGCAACTCCGGCCCTCCAGCTATGCTTGACCTTCAAATCCCAACATGCCTCCGCCTCTGGGAGTCATGCCTATAATCTTGGCCGCCCCAACAATGAGGCAATCTGAGGCTATTGCCTCAGGTAGCATCTCTTCGGGTCACGTGAGGGGGCGGCAGGCAGACCGTCATGGTCGCTTTACTGCACAATGTTTGCATTGTGCCTGTCGCCTCTCTTTCCCACCAGAGCATTCCAGGTTGCTAAGAGCCAGGGTGGGGAAATGTGTATAGCCCAGATGTGCGGGGGCTTGGTGTGAATCCAGTTCACCTGGGTTCACCCAAGTCTGTGCAAAACTGTGACTGACACCACCTCATCCCAATCAGTTCACAATGGGGTGGGGAATGCCCCTGTCACCAGTGGTGTATCCAGGGAATGACACACATTGAAAATGCCCTGGGAACCACTTGGGGTCAGGAAATCCAGGGTATGGCACACATGGAACATGCCCTGGGCACCACTTGGGGTCAGAAAATCTAGGGTATGGCACATATGGAACATGCCCTGGGCACCACTTGGGGTTAGGAAATCTAGGGTATGGCACATATGGAACATGCCCTGGGCACCACTTGGGGTCAGGAAATCTAGGGTATGGCACATATGGAACATGCCCTGGGCACCACTTGGGGTTAGGAATTCTAGGGGCACATATGGAACATGCCCTGGGCACCACTTGGGGTCAGGAAATCTAGGGTATGGCACATATGGAACATGCCCTGGGCACCACTTGGGGTCAGGAAATCTAGGGTATGGCCCACATGGAACATGCCCTGGGCACCACTTGGGGTCAGGAAATCTAGGGTATGGCACATATCGAACATGCCCTGGGCACCACTTGGGGTCAGAAAATGTTTGCCGACCTACAGAGACAGCTGACTTCTTGTCTCTCCCCACCCCTGTCCCATACACATCTCCCCGCCCGGCTTTTAGCAACCTGGGACACTGGCCAGTATCTTGTCCAGCTCCTGGCAACCAGTGACATCACTGGTTGCCAAGAGCTGGGTGGGACGCCAGGGGCGAAATTTGTTGTAGATACGCCTCTGCCTGTCGCAACTGATTGGGCCGGAAGAGGGAGGTGTCAGTCGCACTTTTGAGCAGCCTTGGGCGAACTCAGGTTGACTGGGTTCACACTAAGCCCCTACACATCCAATCACCAGAAACCGCAACCATCAGATCCAGATAAGTATGTACCTATAGAGGGGGGAAGGTCGGTTAGATTAGTTCAGGGCAAATAAGTAAGTGCACTTATCCTTTAAGTAACACTTTAGCTCTGTGCACCGTGTCACCGATGTGCTAGCATGGGGAGTAATGCATTGTTTTTGCATTGCATTAAAGTGCAAACATGCTGCATTTGTTGTTCAGTGCTGAGCAATGCATCTGGCGGGAACAAGCCCTTAGGCTTAGGATTTACATTTGCTTCAATGCAATTACCTGACAGGAAGTATTGCATTACAGTAGTTAAATTTTGAATAACAATGTTTTTAAGGACGCGCAGTCTCTACGCAGTGTGTGCAAGCAGCAAGACAAACAATTGCTTTCGTGTCTTCCCTGTAATATCCATTGACTTGCTTTCTATTAGTGACCCGGTCACTATATTCCTATTACAAGACCTCTTTAAAAATGGCTGACCCCAGACAAGCAGTTTTTTTTTGGAGACATTGTGGTGATTGTCTATACTGTGTCAGTATCGAATGTCCCCCCTCACCCAGCCATTCAGACAGCTGCTGTAAGCTGTCAGGCCCCGCCAGGCCCTGCTGGCCTTCTCTAAATTTACAGTAGCCACATGTTGGAAGCTGTCACTATCATCAACTTCCTTCACAGATATGATCAGTTTCGGGGTGAACCTGTTGCGTGCGGCTCACGTCTGTTCCATCGGTCAGCTGCGTGTGGGCCGCGTTTTGGAGAACAGCTGACAAAATGGCCGCTCGTAGAGAGCCTAGTGGTGGGGTACTCTTACAACGTCATCCTGCTTTACCCCCATCAACATGTTTTTCATGTCTCTAATGTCTTCAAAAAACGATTACACAAAGAAACTACAACGAATAGCGGAATTCACAGAGTTACATAGTTACATAGTATTTGAGGTTGAATAAAGACATAAGTCCATCAAGTCCAACCTATTGTGTGTATGCATTTATGAGCTGGTGTGTGCGTGTATATGAGTCCATGTGTGATTTTCCTCTTAGCTATACCTGTACCCCTGCAGAGTGCTGCAGAGATTTGTAAGAATTCCGTTGCACACACATAATGTAAGACAAATTCATGTATGCCTCAGGTGGCACTGATGGAGGCAAGGTCGGGGGCAGGGGTGGCAGTGGCACTGATGCCGGAGTGCTGGTACTGAACACACCATCCTCACTACAGAAGAGTAAAGCCAAATCTGATAAAATCATAGACTCCGCAGTACTGAATACTCCCAACCCCATTGTTCTGAAACTGTATTGTACTGTAAATTGTATTGTAACTGTACTGTCTCCACTATTTTGTAAAGTGCTGAGCAAATTGTTGGCGCTATATAAATCCTGTATAATAATAATTACTGAGTTCCCTGCCCGGCCACTGCACCTGTCACTAGGGTTGCCACCTTTTCTTCAAGCGAAACCCGAACACTCTAGAGACGCGCAGACAATTTTTGGGGAAAGTTAGTCGTGAATTATTCATATAGCGCCACCCATTCATATGCAAATATTACAGGTGAGACTATTTTCAGTGGGGGGCCAGTAGCCCCTATCTTAATTTTGGTTGCCCCTGTTTGCCTGACATCTTGTGTCCGGGTTCCTGCTGCCATGAAACCCGAACAGAGCATTCAAAACCCAAACTGGTGAATCCTGGACAGGTGACAACCCTACCTGTCACACAAGCCAGGCAGTGACTGAACGCATTGCATCACATTGTGGCCCGCTCACTATGTTGTGGGGCAGGAGGGGGCGTTGCGGTCCATTGAAGCGAATGGCACGATAGCCATGCTCTCCGGCCGCACGGGAACGCAAGGCACATTATGCCTGCGGTCCGGTCCGAACAAAATGCTGCTGTGCATGGCAACCAATCAGCTTCTCTTTTCACTTTGTTCAGTTAAGATTTCAAAATGAAAGAGAGAAGCTGATTGGTTGCCATGGACAGCTCCTCCAGTTTTGATAAATTCCCTTCACAGTATATTTGAAAATCTACGTGGAAGCCACACTGCCTCGTCAAGGCCCTTCCGTATAGCGCGGTCCCTAACGCTAATCTAACAAAGCTCCCATCCTGGGGCATAGCCAGCAATAAGTAAAAGGCAGGTATGCTTGAAGGCGGTAACATTTTGTGGCGTGTGTGAACGCGCGTTGCGTTTATGTGAGTTTGTTGCACATTAGCACGGGGTAGCGCATTCCTTTCAGTAGGCTGCACTACATGCAACATGTTTTTTTTTGCATTTGTCGCATCAATGCTCACGCTTTGGTGTGCGTTCATAGGTATGGCAAAGTCTTAATGGTGTGTCATGTCAAAGTGTGAATCGGGTCTAAGCCCTCATTCACACTAGAAACGGCCGGCACGTACAGCTCAGTGCTGCATGCACGGTTGTATCGGGCAGTTCCAGGGAAGGACAGGTTCTGCGTGTGATTAGTAAGCAGCCCCCGTCCTTCTCTATGGGAGTACGTGGCCGTACGCCCCCCTACGCTCACCCGCACGTCCGATGGATCCTGTCTGCGTCGGAGCCGGGACACCCGCACCTGTACGGACCTGCACTTGAGGTGAGCGTAGGGCGGCTTACGGCTGCGTAGTCCCATAGAGAAGGACGGGGTTGTGTATTAATCACACGCAGGACCTGTCCTTCCCGGGAGCTGCCCGATACGGCCGTGCACGCAGCACGGAGCTGTATGTGCCGGGCATTTCTAGTGTGAATGAGGCCTAAAGGTGCAGAGATCAATTGAAGAAATGTCACCAGCACAGCAAAGCGCTTTCGGGGCCACGCAGGGTCCCTTCATCGGGCTTAACATTGACTGATGAAGGGACCCTGCGTGGCCCCAAAAAGCACTTGTTTTTACTTGACATGGTTCTTATTACATGAACACATGGTTATCCTGAAAGGATTTTTGGTATGCTGGTCGCATTTCTTCAATTGATACCTGTAACCAGCAGTGCAATACGCAGTCACTACAAGCACCCTCCCCTGTCGTCGGGGCATCCGGTAAGGAGTGCAACAAGTTTCTTTCTATATTCTAAAGGTGCAGAGACGCACCAGTGTCAGTGTTTATCACCATGAAGCAGGGACAGGGAAAGAGCAATCTGCAGGAGAACCTATCTCAGCATTGAGAGATCCTTACAGAAGTCTGGCCTTCATAGACCATACACAGAGCCTATGCGTGTCTGGAAGGGGAGGAAGTTATGGCGGCATAAACAGAGGCAACAAACAGCCACAAATATATAAACATGTCTCATTGTTGTGTCATCCAGAAATCATCTCACACACAACACACAGTCATTGTGTTTAGAATCACCTCCCAGTTCTGAGCTCCAAAACAAGTTTACAGCATTCCGCACAGGGACCCATCGCCTGACCTGTCATGGTTCACTAGTTGCAAGGCAAACGTACAGCACACAAACTGCGCTCACATAGCTGCATATGTAACATCAGAAAAGCAAATTAGACATAAAATAAGAAATGCATACGTCTTTATAAAAGAAAAAAATGCATTTATTTCTTTGCAAGTATTGTAACTGCAATCAGTGGATGGTGGGTGCAATGCTCTGGCTCCTGCAGACTCTCCCCCCTGTCCACATCTCCCTTCAGCTGTTGTGAATCTACAAATCCCATGAGGCATTGCAAAATTCTCACCACCACCGGTGTCCTATCGAGACCTCCAACTCCTCGAGATCTCCAACCATCTGACTTCCGGTTTACTTAGAAGTAAGAGGTTTGGCTAAGAAGGCTGTACTGCACGTGCGCTAGACATGTGCGATTCGTTTCGTTACGAATCGAAATTCGTACGAATTTTCCTGAAATCCGAATTGCAGTTTCCGAATTATATCCGAAATACGAAATTCTGTTAACGAATTTCGGATCCGAATTTCTTTGAAACGGGAACTATTATTACCCCTGTAAATGAGGTTGAACAACATGACAAGATTTTTTTTTAAATCCGAAATTCGGATCCGCTGCTGCTGAGAGTTGCATTAGGGTGACGGGAGGACGCCAGTTTGTGTCCTCCCGTTACCCTAAGGAGAACTATGGGGAAAAGCCTTAACCCCATAGTTCTCCTTTAACCTGAGTTGCCCCACTCAATATGGCCGCAAGCGACGGACATATTGAGTTGGGCAACTCAGGTTAATAACCTGAGCATCTAAAGGTGGTCAGCGCTTACCTCATTGACCTACACCCCCTACACTCTGGCTGGTGGACTGTCCTTCAGTGTCCTCACTTATAGGGCCCAGACACACCATATCCAGTGCGTCCCCGTGCTTTTCGCACTGGATCGCATACATGAAGCCGGGACACGTTCTGGGGAGGGAGGGGGCGTGTTAGTGCCATTCATGTCAATGGCACCACCGACACGCCACCCCTGCCCCTGTTCCGGGACGCACTGGATATGGTGTGACTCGGTCCTTGAAGCAGAGTTATGAGTCCTGCATTAGACCTGATCAGCTGACAATTTTCCGCCCGTCTCCTTCTACGTTTCAATCAAAGTTTGTCTGCGGCGCCGGACCGGGCCACCCACGGCCACAATTTTCATGCGCATTGGCCGACATTCGCGCCACGCACGGCCAGTTGTAGTTGTGAAGGACGCCAAAGTCGGCCATACAACAGTAGAACTTTGTCAGAAAAGGTTTGTTTTGTCATTGCCAATTGTTTATGACTGTAGCGAGCCAAAAAAATCAGAGAAGGTTCGAAATTCTTCTCAAGGTTCTCGGAATCCAGAAGTAGAACTTCCGAATATTAGAATTGGACACATTGGCGCGGCAATCGAACGAAACATCAGACAAGATTTAGCGAATCCGTGATGTTACCATGGAATGCTTTGACAAACGAGTTTTCTGAATTACCGTACGAATGCTCCAATAAGGTCCTGCCGGTGTATGGCCAGCTGAAGCCCCCAGAGAAAGTCAAAAAGAACCTGTATACAGTGCAACAGGGAGCGGAGGAGTGGGAGGAGCCGGCTTCCTGGATCCCTCTGGATGTAAGAGTAAGTGAAAACATTGGGTGCACTGGACTAGTGTGTCACCCGAGAACGGACCCTTCGTGCCAATACAACATCTCTCTTCTCACCTGTTACACTCACAGTCCCATGTGTATTTTTCGGTGTACATTTAGGACTTTTAGATTGTAAGCTCTCATGCCCAGGGCCCTCCTAATCCTCGTGTATTAAATTGTATTGTATGTGTACTGCGGTGCAAAATGTTGGTGCCATATAAATCCTAAATAATAACAATCATCATAATAACAGTAATAATAACCTCCTCATGTGTCACTGGCCACTCCCTTTCAGATTGTAAGCCCTCAGGGGCAGGGCCCTCCTTATCATCTTGTCTTGATTTGTATTTTGATTGTAATGTCTTCCTTATATTGTAAAGCGCTGCGCAAACTGTTATAAATCCTAAATGCTATATAAATCCTGTATAATAATAATAATAAAAATACTACAAATAAATAAAGTAGCAACAATAATAATAATGAAAACAAATACAAATAATTGAATACACTAGCAATAATAATAATAATATTAATAATAACATTAATAATAGCAACAGTAGTTTTAATAATAATAGAAATATTACAAATAATTAAATACAGTAGCAATGACAATAATAATAATGTAAAAAATACAAATAATTGAATACAGTAGCAATAATAATAATAACAACAACAACAGTAGTAATAATAATTCCCAACACAACGAAATCCCTTCTATGGAGATTGGTCTAAGTAAGCAGGTGAATCAAAATTCATAATGCAATAATTTATTATAAGACAAGACATGTATCAACTCCCATTACAATTACAAAACATTTAAAAACATTTAAAACATTCCACTGGAATCGCCCTGCGCCATAATATCAAACATGCCCATTGACCACCTGTGTGGTAAAATTCACTGTTGTGAATTCAAAATAAGTGGGTACTTATCAAGAGATGCAAAGTATCCGAGTTTACTCACATATGTTGCGATTAAGGGGGGGGGACTCGAAAGAGATGAACCTGCTCAAGACCTGTAACACGGATGGAAATAAACTGTAAGATGTATCCAGACTTTGCTGAATTCGTGTGTGAAAGAGTAGATTTCCTGAGTAAAGGTCAGCAGCTGAGGTCACTCGTCTCTCTCCCCTTGTATTTTCTCCCCGGAGGTGCAGAGTCCTGTACAGGCTTTAATTTGTAGGAGAAGAGCTCCTAAACTAAACTAAAGCTCCTAAAGCTCCTACACTAGAGCTCCTAAACTAAAGCTCCTTGGAACGAGCTCTTCTCCTACAATGTGTACATGTGTTCTATACGATAAAAGGCAACTCCATTTCCCCGTTTTGTGTTGCATAGTAATAATAATTATAATAAAAAATATTACAAATAATTAAATAATGTAGCAAAGAAATAATATTAATAATGATAATAATAATAATAATAATAAAAAATAATGTAACAGCAGAAATAATAATAATAATAATAAATAATGTAACACAACAGAAATAATAACAATAATGATAATAATAATGTAACACAGCAGAAATAATAATAAATAATGTAACACAGCAGCATTGCAGGGTACGGAACCCAAAAGCAACCTGACAAATCTATTTCCTACCACTAGGTGGCACACCAGCCAGGCCAAATGTTTCTATAGAGTGATACTGAAACTGTAACAACCAAGTTTACAGATGATAATGTGACTTCCAGTAACACACAACAGCTCATCTGCTACAAGAAATGTATCAGCAGTTATAATGCTGTAAAGATTGCAGCCAAACGTATCATTGTGGATGTTATATCATAGACTGGGAGATTTATTCCTGGAAATGTTTACCTCATGTCAATAAACCTTTCTCTGCTTTTTCTTGCAAAACATTTGTTTCGTTTTTTTTCCTTTCTGGTTATATTCTACTGACCTGTTATGGCTGTATAAGGCCGGATTCACACCTAAGCGCAGCGTCTTCTCGCTTACAAACACGCGGTTTCTCATGCACATTTGTGCACGTTTTTACCTGCGTCTACACGCATATATTAATTATGCGCGTTTTAATGAAATTGATTGTGATACATTGTGTGAGCGCATGGATAAAATGCGCGCACACGTGCGTAAACAGTTGGAAAACTAATTGCAATTGAGTATATACGGGGCCAAAACGAGCTGAGATCTGCCAAAAAGAAGCTCATGTACTTTTACCAGCGACATATGAAATAATGGGATTTTTTGGGGGTGAAGCTTTTGGTCAGGCTGAATCCGCTGCCACAATACGCTCAGTGTGTACCAGGCCTTAGGCATGAAAAATAATATAGTGATTAAGTTAATACTGTGACTCATTTGTTTTTGTGTTTTATATTGTATTTTGTTATTTTATACTGTATTGCATAATTTTGTATTGTGTTGTTTTGTATTGTACTGTGTTATGTTGTACTGTGTTGTTTTATATTGCGTTGCATTGTTTTGTATTGTGTTGTGTTGTACTGTGTTGCATTGTTTTGTATTGCACTGTGTTGTACTGTGTTGTGTTGTTTTATATTGCGTTGCATTGTTTTGTATTGTGTTGTTTTGTATTGTACTGTGTTGTGTTGTACTGTGTTGTGTTGTTTTATATTGCGTTGCATTGTTTTGTACTGTGCTGTTTTGTATTGTATTGTATTGTGTTGTACTGTGTTGTTTTATTTTGCGTTGCATTGGTTTGTATTGTGTTGTTTTGTATTGTATTGTGTTGTACTGTGTTGTATTGTGTTGTTTGATATTTCGTTACGTTATTTTGTATTGTGAGTGACCATATTTTGGGCAGGCTGTTCTATCACTTCAGCACCTTTTTTTTCTTTCCTTTAATTACGCTTTTTGTGTAAAAACTGCCAATAACATTCCCCAGCCTCTCCCATTTCCTCCAGCAACACTAACAGAATGGAAACCGGCAGTCAGCGTGGAAATACGCGTGACAGTTACTCTTTGTTTTGGGGAAAAAAAAAGTTGTCTCCCGAGAGGTGACTTCACTGCGCTGGAATGGAAGGAATTAGGAGACGTCACCGGTTCACCTCCCCTGAAATAACACCAGAACTTTCCAAAATACAGGGAACCCGTCCTATTGTTGTACAGCATCTTTAATAACGTGTGAGTGTAAAGCTCACCACACATGGTACAACCTGATTGCGCAATCTCCTACAGCTCTAACTAGAAGTGTGTAATGCGATGTATACTTCTTTTCATCTTTGTTGTCCTTTGTTACATCTCAGTGCTGCACATCTTCCTGTCTTCATGCACTTCTGTCACGGCTGCATGGCATGTCTCAGGGCGGGTTTCCTGATGGCGACAGCAGGGGGCCATTCCTGTGTAATGTGTGTTGAGGGCCCATTCACACCATGTCCGGATCAGATGCGGTACGTTACGTTTTTCTTTCCGCACCAAAAATGCATCCCAATGCATTTGTATGTGATTTTTGGGCTCTGTTCACACCAGTCCAGTCCGTTCCAGTGCAGGAAAAAGAAATGCTGCATGTCACATTTTTCCTGCACTGGAACGCACCCGGACGCGTCACAGATGCACCTAACGCAACAGAAGCTATGACATGGAGCAGGAAGAGATTAATTTGCATAAAGACATTACTCCCACCCCACAAAAAAAAAAATTCACTGAACGTGTCACAAGCACACCAAAATCCTGCGTTCCGGTCCAGTGCGTTCTGCAAAAATACTGCAAGCACTATTTTTTGCAGAACGCATTGGACCGGAAACCCAAACACTATTGTGCCTGCTTTCCAGGTGCGGGTTATCGCACTGCGGGCGGGGGGCGTGGCTGCGGTGCCATTGACTTCAATGCACCGCCACGCCCCTGAACGCAGGGAGCTGGCCGGCTTGCGTTCCAGTGCATTCCAGAGGCCGAAAGCACTGGAACGCGGACTTTGTGGTGTGAACCGGCCCTAATGGGACTTCCGGTATTCGGTATCGGCGAGTACCAAAAAAAGAAATATCGATACTCGTACTCGATACCGAAAAACTCGGCATCGGGGCATCTCTAGTGTTTTTGCAGAGGGTCACCCCTTAAAATCCATTCTAGACCCCTATCTCTGATGAGAATCTGGTATTGATTCTGGAGGGGCCACACATCATTTTATTACACGTTCACAGTTTTTAAATTTTACACTGGGATGCCTCGAGATTTTGCGCACTTTTAAAGAATACTGCGACTGAAAAAAGGATGAGAAACGCTGATTTAAGACACCAAAATGTTCCAGAGCTTCATCGCGTCACATAAAACATGGTCCCATCACCCTCCATAGGATCTATGAATGGAGAAAAGCCCATCAGCCATCGTGGCAAAGGGACTCTGTGTGCCCTGTCACACCATGTCCGGACCAGATCTGCCCGCGTTTCTGCAAACGCGGTGCAATGCGTTTGTGATGCAAAACAAATGACAAACGCACTCATCAATTCGTTACCAGCTTTACAGCAAGGTGCACACGGAAGGGCTTCAAACAGTAAAACAGCAAAAAGTTTTCCCAGCACACGCACCAGCCAGCATGCAAAAAAACCTGTCTCACCGCTAAGGTTAATAACAGAGGTTTAGTTACACATCTTCTGCAGAAAATGTGAAAGCCGCACAGCCACGCCAAGGCACCTCTATGCAGGGTGCAGGTTTGTCAGGAGGAAGCCCAACCTCCTTAAAGGCACAGGGACGCACAAGGGACCCCGCATATCACAACGGCAGCTGAGACCCCCCATGCGTCACTGCGCCAAATCAGTCAAGCAAAACAAATGACAAACGCACTCATCAATTAACCTTAGCGTTGAGACAAGTTTTTTTTGCATGCTGGCTGGTGAGTGTGCTGAGAAAACTTTTTGCTGTTTGTACTGTATTAGGCCCTTCCGTGTGCACCTTGCTGTAAAGCTGGTAAGCAATTTCCATTTGTTTTGCTTGACTGATTTGGCGCAATGATGCGTGGGGGGTCTCAGCCGCCGTTGTGATGTGCGGGGTCTCTTGTGCGTCCCTGTGCCTTTAAGGGAGGTTGGGCTTCCTCCTGACAAACATGCACCCAGTTTGATCTTTTGCCCCATGTGCTCCAAGATGGAGACACTCTCATAGTTTAGAGTTAGGACCGCACTATAAGTGGTGCCTTGGCGCGGCTGTGCGGCTTTC
The DNA here is from genome assembly GCF_000935625.1 of Nanorana parkeri. Lineage (NCBI taxonomy): Eukaryota > Metazoa > Chordata > Amphibia > Anura > Dicroglossidae > Nanorana > Nanorana parkeri. The sequence continues at coordinate 256,654 of NW_017307296.1, forward strand.
ACATTTTCTGCAGAAGACGTGTATCCAAACCTCTGTTTTTAACCTTAGTGGTTAGAAAGGTTTTTTTGCATGCTGGCTGGTGAGTGTGCCTTGAAACCTTTTGCTGTGATGCGTTTGTGACGCGTTCCAGTGCATTTTCTTTTGTTTTTTGGGGGTAATGTAATTATGCAAATTAATCTTTTCCAGCTGCATGTCATAGCTTCTGTTGCGTTCCAGTGCAGTGTGGTGCGTTTGTGACGCGCTCAGGTGCGTTCCAGTGCAGGAAAAATGTGACATGCAGCATTTCCCCCCCCCCCCCGCAACTGCAC